>NW_009647856.1:4624536-4638478 GCF_000708025.1 Charadrius vociferus | reverse complement strand
CCCCCCAATACCTTGAGATTCTTAAATAAAACTAATATTTTTGACAGTTTCCTGGGGGGGAGAAAAAAAAAAAAAAGATGTAATTCTGAACTGAGATATAGCATGTAACATTTCTGCTTTGATTTGGACATACTGGGGGGTAGGAGTTTAAAATTCAGTCTCAGAATAAGAAGTTAGCTTCACCTTGAAAATAATAGGAATCACACGTTTCCATAATGATATTGTACCAGCAACACGTTCTTTGGTTTTGGTTGTTTTTGTTTTTGTTTTTTTTTTTTTTTCTGTGGCTTTTTGCTAAATAAAAAAAGATGTTAAAAAAAAAGAAAGAAAAAAAAAAGAGAAATTAACTCTACAGCTGTGTTGGAGTTAAATGATTATTTTCCCAGTGCAAGAGAAACAAAGTCATGTGTAACAATAATGCCAGAAAACCCCAGAGTGATCTTTATTTCCAGTCAAATGATGAGGATGAAGAAGAAAACAATAGAAAAACAGAGACAAATGTCAATGTTCAGCAAATGTTCCTCATTTTCCTTTCTCCCCCTCTCAATTTGTTCAGGGGTTGCAGCTAACCTATGATTAGTCCAGCTTTACCTCTAACATTTTTTCACATGTTGATTAATGAGGGAAGGCAGGCTTTGAAGCCACTTTCTTCTCCCAGACAGGTGCAGTGTTTTAACTGTGAAAGAGTTGACATGTGAATTATTTGTAAAGAGGGAGCTATCTAAACACGTCATTAGCAAAGGACAAAAGGCATTGACCTAACCTGGTGCCACAGCACTTTCAAATCTGTGGTTGTTTTCCAACTTACTGATTGTTTAAAGATTTGCAATCATTATTGGCAATGCCTCTTTTTCCTCCATTGTTAAATCCAGGTTGTGAAAAATCAAGTGTTTGATTTGCATGGAGATCTTTTCCCTTTGTCAAATATTGTCAGGATCTATGGCATGTGCCATACTTCAGGTAATGTAATTTTAGGCAAACTTATGTGCTTATCATGAAGGATGAAAAGTAGAATTTGTTGATAAAATATTGCCCAAAATCTGCTCCCACTCCACGAAGAAAAGACAGTTAATGGTAATCAATAGCTTCATTTTTGTGGTTTATAATTGGTTCCCTATTGAACAAAATGATGTCTCTTATGTTTAATTCTTAATGTATGCTCAAATTTAAGCATGTCAGCAAGCTCTTTGTGCTTCTGAATTGTTAAATCCTATTCACAAATATTTTAGGAGAGTTATGGATTACGACGTCGGGGGGGAGCAATGAGTCCACAGTTGATTAAAACAAAATGATGTCTTTTATCTAACTAGTCTTTTCACTCTCCTTAAAATTTAATAAAATATGTTTTACATCTATAGGTCAGGAACCAAAAAGCACATTAAGCATTCAAGTGAAAGGTTAAAGATCTACTACCAAGTAATGAAATGCCAGGTGTTTATGAAACTCCAGAGCCCTGTGGGGGGAAAAGTAGAGAGGAAAGACAGGAAGAGTTCTGAACCTATGGGT
The DNA here is from genome assembly GCF_000708025.1 of Charadrius vociferus. Taxonomy (NCBI): domain Eukaryota; kingdom Metazoa; phylum Chordata; class Aves; order Charadriiformes; family Charadriidae; genus Charadrius; species Charadrius vociferus. The sequence goes on along the minus strand of NW_009647856.1, from coordinate 4,636,972 downwards.
AAAACAACATAAACAGGATACCAAAAAGAGAAGTGAGGGGGGGAACAGTAATGAAGTGTTGCTCAATACGTGTGAAATCAGAGCCATAATTTCATCCTGCCAGAGGATAAGAAAGGAATGAACAATGAAGGCACAGAGGAGGAGGTGACAGTCACTGTAAATCAATATCCAAGGTTAACACAGGACATTCTGTAAGAATGCTGCTTCATTAAAAATAGGAGTCACGATGGGCTGGGATTAAGGGACACAACCAATTTAGACTCTGTTAGCTTTCTCTGTGGTATCCCAAGACAGATGGGGGTGCAACTCCATCAGTTAACACGTTTACAACTAGAAAGTGACGGCTGCCACACAAATGGTAAATAGTTACGAGTAGCAGGGTGCTGGACTTGGGGGTCCAGTGATCTTTTCAAGTCTAGATCTCCTATTATTCTGCACTCCTTTCACTGAAAATAGGCGAAGCACTGGTGAGGGCTCTTTGGACTGGTGCCCAGACAGCCGAAACAGCCAGCTGGACATCTTCCAAGTGTAGGAGGTACACAGCTGTCAGGACGCTCTAGACTACAATACTGGCAGAGCCACTGATAGGCAGATGCTACTGCTGCAATTGCATCAAGCCCCAAGCTCAAAGAGATCTGTCCAGTTTTCACTCAGACAATGTGGGAACTTGGTCTTTGCATAGTGCCTTATGAAACCCAAATGTCTGGAAATGAGCTGCTTCTTCCCATCCTTTTCCCTAAATTTCTCAAACTTGAGTCTTCAAGTTGACATGAAGCCTGGGCAGAACTGTCATGGTTTGGGGCTTCCTTGTCATATTGCAACACCTGAGCCTCCAAGCACTTCCACCTGGCCCCTGCTCCCGCTTCGTTCTCCCTGTGGAGTGCAGCACCACAAGGAAACACCTGCCCTAGACATATTTCTGCCTACAGCTACTTATTTGTGAATTCATTTATACGTTTTATGCTCCTGTTTTTACTGTAAGAAAGGTACATTTACTTGGAATGAAGTGTCACTAGCTGATAAAATTGAGGACTACTGCCCTATGCTGTAGGTTCAGGAGATGGAAAAGCGGTCTTTTCTAGTCTGTCTCCCTGCTATCTTCTGTGTATGTGCTTGTGGCTTGACCATGATTTCTGTGGTTTAAACTCAGTGTAGTAAATCAAAAGTAGCTTGTGCTCATGTAGCACCTGTTGTTAGGACAATCGATTTTCCAGGAATTTCCTGAAATTAGTATGATTTCACACTGCTAGCGCCAAGTAGGCATGCTTATATACAGTTTACAAACAAGGAGACTAAAGCTCAGTGTTGACCCAACACTGTCAATTGGTGGCAGGAGCCAAAAAATACTTGGCCACAGAACCAGGCAGCCAGACCCACGTTCTGATCAGGCTTTCGTAGCAGTTGATTTCTTGTCTCTGCTGCAGTCGTATCAATGGTAGTAAACAGGCCGATATCCATCCATCCATCAACATATCTATCTATCCATCTACCGACCTACTTACGTACCTACCTACCTAATCTGTACGTTACTGAAAATGGTTACAGCTGATACAGTAGCAAGCCAAAATCTCTCTCTGTCTGTGCCTGTATTATATATATATATGTATTACTTTTTCTGGTGATCTGATCAAATTGTTTAACCCTTCCAAAGTCATTATCATTGAAACTTAGAAAAGAGTAAAACTAAAAGCCCTGGGAGGTCATCTCATCCATCTCTTTGCTCCAAGAGACCCTATTTTGATAAACTACTAGTGAGTTAGAATCATAACAGATGGAGAATCATATGTATGTATACATTTTTTCCCATGGAGTAAAAGAGGGAATCATGTGCAGATTTTTTACATAAAGAAACAGTGTGTAGCTTACCCACTGTGAATAAATCTAATTTAGTCATCTTTATGCCTCCCTGATCTTCATCCTCTGAAGTTTGCTGGAGGGTCAGATGTGCACTCTGGGAAATTTTCCAGATTCTGTGTTGGTTCTCTCTGCCCCCACTTCTCCCCCTTTTTAGACTCACTACTCAGCCTTGCGCTGAAGTTTTTCTACATTATAATAATGCCACCAGCAGTGCTGAGGTTGTGTTTAAGGCCCTGGCTTTGCTGTGGGCTGAACAAGCAGCACGCAGGTCCTTTGGTGCCATTGTAGGCTGCAGCCTCTGCGTGGCAGCAGAACATAGCACGGCTGGGAGGTGACAGTTTTGGACTAGACCAGGATCATTTTCAAAGGAAATGCTGGTGTTGGACACTGGGAGTTAGGGCTTTGCTTTCTACTTCCATCTCTGCTACTAATCTTTATATGGTCTTTGGCAAATCACTTACCTTCTCTGTTCCCCAGCTGCAAAAATACTTAGGTGCCCAGTGCCACATCCTGTTTTGGGTTTTTGTTCTTTTGTTTTGTTTTTTTTTTTTGGGAGGGGGAGGATCTTTTTTTTAGACTTAGGTTATTTTGGAAATAATTTTCAGATCACCAGATATGTAACTCACCTGACAGTGTTATTACTCTAAGGTGAACCTTATTTTTAACATATGAGAACGTGCTGTATTTTTTGAAGTATTTCCATTCGTAAATGAAACCACAGTTCCATGCTGACAGACTTCAGCTCTCACTTGCAATCTCATTCTTTTCTTTGCTTCTTTCTTCTTTTTTTTTTTTTTTATCTTTTTTTTTTTCTCTAAGGTCGTCTTCTGAGATCTTAACAGTAAAAGAATTGCACTGGGTTGTATTCCTCTAACCTCACTGGGTACTTTTAATCATTTCTCAATAAGTCAAAGTCAGAATGAACTTGCTTTTGTAAAAATTGGTTGAAGATGATCAGAATCACAGCATTTCACTTTAAAAATCAGTAGTATTTATCAGTAGTATTTATCAGTAGTATTTATTTTCAGTGTAGCAGGGCTTCAGAGCTCCAGATATATACAAGCACTCCGGTATATTGGGTGCATTACAGAAAGCTCAAGAAAAGCAGTTAAAAATGAATGGGATTTGTGGCACTAAATAGCTACCCTTCCTTGGAGGATGTGATCTAACTGAGTGCATTTTGGTGTGATGAGTGTTACTGTCTCTCCTTTCATCTGTACAGCATATATGTTCTACTGCTGAAATGCCAGTGGTACAGATGCTATAGTTAGGGGCAGAACTCAGACATTTAAAGGTTCTCCTGGTAGCTGTCTGAGCTGCAGGTGCCCCAGCGTGTGCTGGCACCCAAGGGATGGGGCATGCTGTGTGCCAGCCGAGCTTTTCCTCCACCTCAGTACAGCACTGACACGCATTCTGGTTTTGCTGATGAAACTCATGTATATCATTCTTTTTTGTCCAACCCCACAGCTGAAGGCTGACGAAAGGATCATCAAAACAGAGCATGGGCTGCTGATCCGCAGTTTGCAAAGAAAGGATGCAGGAGCCTATTTCTGCAAAGCCCAGGAGCACACCTTTGTCCATACCATTGTGAAGCTGAATTTAAACGTCATTGAGAACGGGCAAATGGAAAGCACTCAGAAAACTGAGGATGAGGAGGGCCGGGTGAGGGATCTGCTGACGGAGTCCCGGCTGAGGTACAAGGACTACATCCAGCTCGTCAGCAGCCCCAGCTTTAGCCTGGATGAGTACTGTGAACAGATGTGGCACCGGGAGAAACGGCGGCAGCGGAACAAAGGTGGTGCCAAATGGAAGCATGTGCAGGAGATGAAAAAAAAGCGAAACCGAAGACACCATGAGCCAGCGAGGCCACCGTCTACATAGTTTGTAAATGCTATTTAAAGAAAGGACATTTTCCATGAAAAAAAATACTGTGTTTTGGTTTTGTGCATCTTGCCTATAAATTAGTACTGCTTCTTATTGAAATGAGATAACTCACCATCACTATTAATCTGTATGAGACTGTACAATGGGATTTAATACCAAATGAGAAGTTCCTTATTGGAGTACCATACACCAGGCAATAATTTCAAATGCATTTGTTAAAAAGAAAAGATGTACACTTTTAGCTAATTTCTGGGTAGCCTGAGGCTGTGTGAGCTGTGTTCTGTACTTCCTCCATAATTTTCACATAAGATTTAGTGTCCGTGTTCCCATATTAATATTTGCTGGCACATTCCACCCCAGAGGTGGCTACATTTCAGGGGAGGGAAGATGTACTTCTAGTTCTTTGGCATCTTTCTGAATAAAAAGCATGGTAGAAATGTGTGACAGATCTGCAAAAATACCCTCTAATTTACCCGCTGGTCTTGTATACAGGCACACGGGTGGGGTTTGCTAGCACAGAGAGGCTCAGCAAAAAATCAAATTAAGTATTGGCTTAGGAACAACATTCATTCTGCCCATAAAAAAAAAGAGAAAGCATAATCATAGTTTAAGAGAGGGGAATTATCAAGCGTTACTCATTAGAGTTTGAATAGCCACCAGTTTGCAGTCCATCTGCTGAAATGAAATGTTGACTCTAATTGAAACTGCCTCTGAGATGTTTGGGAGTAAATTTCCTAAGTGGTCCGTGGGAGGTATGTGCACAAATCCTATTAAGAAATAATGGGATTCCTGCCTGGACCTCTCCTATCTCTCCAAACGTTTGACTCTGTTTCTCTGGCCCTTTGCTAGCTTTGTTTTACGCAAAGGAAAAGAAAAATAAAAGACAACAACAAAGCTAAAATGAAAGACGATGAGGGAAAAGAGTTAGTGGCTGAGACCAGTACTCTTGACACAGACCTGACATTCCTCAGATGTGTGTATTCTTTGGGATTTTCTCCCAAAGGCCTTATGTATTTTAAGTTGAAAATTTGCATTGTTGGAATTAATACTTTTATTATAATTAAATAAAACAAAAGATGTCTGTGTGTAAATAAAACCTATAAGTTAGAAATTTGCTATATACCATAATTTCATTTGTAAAGTGTTCCTTGTTCCTTGGTTCATATTTTGGTTTTAATAGCGTAATTTTTTCCATATAGGCAAGAAACACTGGCCTTATTCTTGTCTATTTTACATTAATGTGATTTAATGGAATTTATTTCTGATATGCAGCAGCAAACACGAGCTTCAAATCAGGCCTACTGTCTCTTCTCATGAGTCACAACCCCCCTTTCCTCTCTTCCATCTAACCTCCCTCCGTTTTGCCTTTCACGCCTTTTTGAGTGTGAAATGACAAATTAGCCACTTCCTCACATGGAAGAGAGCTTTGATGGATACCAAAACGACAGACTTTACTTGTTTCTCATGCATTCTACAGATCTTGAGAGCAAAGTCTGTGGGAAACCCGTGTAATTGGTGTGCACCTCGTTAAGGAACTGAAAATGTTGGCTCTGAAAGTTGTAGATTCACCGTTGCCCATGCTGGTGTTTGTGTGCGCATTCAGTCCCTCATTGATAATTGTGTAGATCCAATTTGCATTATTGTTCATTTCCTCTCTGTTGAAAGGCAGATATGGTGAAGTGTTTGTCAGATTTCAGAAAGGAATCTCAGCTTACCCACGTTTCTTGTAAAAACTGAAAGCTGAGTTTGCATGTGTTGTATAAAAGCCAGCGATACCATATGTCATTAAGTTTAGATGCTTTTTTAATAGGAGATGTATGAGTTAATTAGGAGATATTAGATAGCATGCGTACAATGCTTTGATAGTGTAAAGCACTGAGTGCTAAACATTATAAAATATGGCTGTGGGGAGGAGGGAATTTCTCAGCACAGGACCTTTAATCAGCAGAGAGACTGATGCTGAAGATACTAACCAGTCACACAGTACTTAGAGAACAAGCAGAGAACTTTTCAGAATTTTTGCTGCAAAATAACAAAGGCCAGGCATTTCACAGGAGGCTCATCATTTTGGGTACCTTGATTTTAAGGCCAATTAAGGCTACTTAAAGGAGGTTATGAGGGGGTACTACATATACTACTACATATAAAGCACTCTAAGACAGGGATACTCAACATTCTTGGCTGGTAGGTTTTGCTGTCAGCATACAGAACCCGCTCAATTATTCTTTATTAGATTTTTATCAGTCCACAAAGTCTCATTTCTCTGACTTGAACATAAAGTAAATGAGTGGAACCACACCAAGGCTATGGAGTAACAGGTGGTCCGCATTTGCGTGCCCTGACAAAGGGCCTAGTCTTCTTCCCCATGATGATGCAGTACTTAAATTATGGCATTTCAGACAACTCTCATCACATGTTTGCCAATTTCATAAGCAGACAGATCGATTCCTTCTTCCATATTTTTTCTCCTCCATGAAAACTAAATCATCTGATTTATGTTTAGATATGATTGGAGGTATGTATTCTCCAAATGACCTCCCCCCCTGCTGACTTTAGTAGAAGTCTGGGATGACTAAGGGTCTCAGTACTGGGAGCATTAGATTTAAATGGTTGAATTAAAATGTTATTACACTTAAAAAAAACCACTTTCATTTCTTTTATTTCTAATGTTGCTGAAATGAGATTCTTCTTAAAGAAATGACCTCATCAGTCCAGGGTACAGTGGTAGTGTAAAACCCCAAGTGAGATATAAGGCCACTTCCATCATGGGAAATAAATTCAATATCCTCCAAACCAGTGTGCCATACTGGGTTCATGCCACCCCAGGGAGCGTACTTGATAATGCTCCATAGACAAAAGTCTGTGTTTTGATACGTTGGGTAAGATGTAGACTGTAGCTGGCAGGGCTAGCCCAGCTCCTCATGCACAACGGGTATTACACATGCAAGGAGGCCAGAGGACCTTGGAGACCAGGGAGTGAAAAGGACACATCAGGGATCACTACAGAAGGTAAGACAGTGTTTTGTTAGGCAGGACTCAGCAATGCAAACCCAGGAGTAGGAGCAGGAGGAGCAGTGGGTCTTTCCTCAACCTGCAGTCGCAGACTATGAGCCAGCCCAGAAACTGTAACAGGAGAGGATCTCCCTCTTTTCCAAAAATTTCATCTTCTGTATAATTTAAAGACTCAACTCTGAGTCTGCTTAAATTTCAAACCAATGATTTGGGGGGTCAGCTGGACTGCTGTGAGCTGTACTATGAGCCACAACAGGCTCATAGTTAAAATGAAACTGAGCCTTGCCTCCTTCAAGAGCTCAATAAAAATGAAGTTAAACAAAGTTTTGGTCCAGAATGGAAAAAAATTGCTTCCACCTTAATAACTGTAGGTTTTAAACAGATCCCTTAGCGCATATGATACAACATAGATATTTATTTACATATGCATTCAACCGCGAGTCCAATTATTAATACATTATCTTTTCACTCAACAAAACCTTTCCATTGACCCTACTTCAGCAAAAGGCCAGTGTTGGACTGAACTGAAGTGGTTTCAAACAGATTCTTAGAATAACCAGCACAATGTGAGTTGTAGTTATAAAAATGCTGAAAACTGACATAAGCTTTAAAGCCCAACAGGGCCCTAAACTTTGTAGCAATCTTGCAGTCAGTTAAAATAAAACAGAAAATGGGATTAGCAGAAAAAGGAATAAAGTATTAACACTTATTGTGATAAACTAGTTCCGTTACTGGAAATTGTTCCAACAACAGGTGTGAATGTGTGTTCATGCCATAAGCAAATACTTTTCTCTCCAAGCAGTTAAACTTACATTGCTTGAGGTATCTAAGAACCTGAATATTTTCCAATTCATACGTAGATTTTCGGCCTAGTTCTTACGTCACTCATAATGTAGTAAATAGGTTAAATGCAACAGATTTCCTCTGGTTCATGTGCTTTTGAGATCAGAAGATCCAGACAGTTCAAATGCTATGAACACTTTAATCTAACCATTATGGGTATTGATCTGCATTTAACATTTCAGATGATGAATAATTGTTTGTTATTATTACTCATTACTCATGTAATGAGCCTGTGTCTCATAATAATGTCTCAATATTTGATAACGACTAATGGAAATTGAGTTTGGTAATGTTTTGTCATATGAGCATGTGTGTATAGGAGTGCATACACAAATGTCTTATTTTCTGTTCATTTACTAGCAGAGGTTAATTTGCAAAAAGCATATGTGATTTCAAAAGTCAAGGTTCAGCTCAGCTTCCACTGACAGCAGAGATTAAAATCCTTTTGCAACTGAATTGAAGCCTGAGTAGACTGTAGTGTATTTACAGTCTGGTACTCATATACCCAAAGCTATGTGGTGTTCTGTAGAGTACATTGGCCTGGTTCTTCTCGCACACAGTTGTAGATGAGATGTGGAGGTCTGAGGAATTACATCTGCATGAATGGAAAATTAAGCCCACGTGTCTCTCTCATATATTTTGTTACATTTTATAAACTTTAAATGGTCTCTATTGTAACATTTTACCATAGTGTTGCTAGTATTACCCTGAACTAGGCTTCTGTCTTCAGCTGAAGTGTGACATTCTTTGCAGTTGTAATCCAGATTTCGAGGTTTGTAAAATAAGTTCATTACAGGATCAAAAAAAGAAGGCATGGGAAAAGAGTTTAATCATTCTACAAGGCAGATTTGTAAGATTTTATATCTATTTATCAAAATAGTAGGTATCCTAAAATGCGTTAGAAACACCAGTATTTGGTTTTTTTTTTTTTTTTTTTTTTTTTTTTTTTAAGCAGGTAAGGATACATAACAAATTGTAATCTTGAGTTTATCACTTGTGAACGTGTGGCTGAAACATCTGGTCTGACAGCTGTAGAAAGACTGGATTTTTACTTGCTTGTTTCTTTCTTCCATCAGTTAAGCCCTTTGCCTCCTGCCTTTGAGACTCTCTGGTCTGTCAGGTAACCCCACTTTTATATGGAGGAGTACTTTGAGATCTGGTGTTTCCTCGACATATAAACATCCTTACGAAGTTGTTGTATCACAGTCTGCCTTCAGATGATGACTTTCCTTTGCATTAACTTTTGCATTCAGTTGCAGATGCAAACCAAGCACTGTGAAGTCAATTGGAGACCAGATGGGGTTTTCATTTACAAAGGAAATTTTTGGGACTGTTGCTTAGAGCTCTCCTTTCTCCTTTTGCTTATGTGGTTGCTGCGTATAATTCTCCAATTTAAAATCAAAGTCTTTTGTGCTTTAAAGCATAAGATTTTCCATGTGATGTAAAAACCAGAAGAACATTTCCAGGTGATTTTTTTGATTGATATGGACTGCTGGTTAATAGTTTCAAACAGTACAAGCCAAGGAAATCATCTGTCCAGCCATGGATGGCTGTGATATTTGTAAGGAGCCCAGACACATCTCAGTTTTGGTGGTGTTTCATATTCTGTTCCCTTCCTCTTATGGTATATAAGTGTTTTGGCTGGTTTGGGTTTTTTTTGGGGGGGGGGGCAGGGGGAAGGGAAGGGGGGGTTGTTTTGTTTTTTTTTTTTGTTTTGTTTTTGTTTTGTTTTGATTTAGGCTTTTGGGGGGCATTGTTTTGCTGTCATGTTTTTGTTTGGTTTGTTAGGGTTTTTTGTTTGTGTGTTTGTTTTGAGTGTATGTGTGTTTGGTTTGCTTTTTGTGTTCTACTCATTTCTTCATGTTATTTCTCCTACTGAAAGGAACCATGCCCAAAGCCAGATGCTTTCTGGTGGCGCAACAGATGACAAAGCAGTAAGAGGAACAGAAGGCTTGGGCAGATATTTTGGTATAGAGACAATACAGTACATTTTCAAGGGGCAAAGTCCTATGGGTTGAATGACTATGCTGAGCTGTATAAAGACCCTTGAGACATTTTTCTGGCCCTCGCTGAAGTTGAGGATAGATTTGTAGAAGGTATATTGTTTAATTTCTGAAATACTAGCAATATAAACATAACCAGAAACTCTAATCTGTTATTAGGTCTACACTTGCCAGAAATATTGAAATAAAAATTCATTAACAGAATTTGACAGATTTCCACTTTCTAAATTGATTTTCATATTTCAAAATGCTTTACTTTAAAAAAAAAAAAGCTGTAGTTTTCATTTTAAAATAACCTCTTTTGGAGACTTTATGTGACTTCTTTCAAGGACTTTTTCTGTAGAAATTAATTGTTCTAGTCACATTTTAAGACTGTCTATGAACATATCTCAGTTGTAAAAATTGGATCCAAAGCATATGAACCTATGAAAATACAAATAAAAATGAAAATAGATCACCTCCAAATATATATTATTTTTTTTTTCATTTTTGATGATGTATGATGATGTATGCATCTCCATTCCTCTGTCCCCCAGTGACTATCCCATGATGTACATTGGTTGGGAAGAAAGGAAGAGATTATAAAAGGATATCATCTACATTCAAAAATGAAAAGTCATACTGAATGGACTGGCTGCAAGGATTGTGATTAATACCTCACATTTGACCAGTAAAGATTACATTTTCTCCTAAGGTGAAATTCGTCACTCCTTCAGAAATCTAGCACAGGAATTGTATGCCATATACCTTCTTTTCTAATTTGTAAGACATAAGTGCTACTTAGGTTGACTTTGTGTGTGAGACTGATTTTTACCCTGTAGTAGAACTATTTATAGAGTAATAAGACTGAAACATTTTGATAAGAGCATCTATTTGTAAATAGTGCAGCTCATTGAGTTGATACGATAATTGAAGTTTAGCTTAAATAAGCTATGTGTTTGCCATGCCTGCTGGTTTACTAAATATTTCAATCTTACATGCAAAATTAACTGAAAGAAATGTATATTTCGTTCATACTATAATAAACTGCAAATTCTGAAGTTTTGCTTCTTTTTTAAACCCGTGTCAAACTATAGAGTAAAATATGAGATTCCAGAGAAGTGAAGTCTTCAGATTGTTGTGGAAATTGCAAAGTTATTAATACAAAGTTTAGTAATCTAAAGTGTCTTGCTTCAGAACTCTTACCTGAGTAAGGATTGTCTGAGGTTCACCCCTCTGCCGAGGATGTGCCTAAGACCGACAGAGTGAGTCTACAGAAACAGCTGAGAGAAGCCGTGGGCCTCACAGTGGTTTAGATTAATACCTGCAAAGCATTACACAATAGGCAGCTCTCGTATTAATTTAAACTCAGTAATAGCTTTTTAATGCATGCATTTCTAGGTGATTAGCGGCTACCGTTGCCCTGAAAGACTGCACTGACGTGTTTTACAGTTACCCTCAAGCCAAATTGAATGCCCATCCATCTTGGATTGCCTCAGGAGCACCTTTGGCTCCAAAGGAGTGTGGCTGTCTCCCGCCCTTCACAGTATTTTCAGGATGGGGATAACTGGGGGGGGGGGGGAGTTGTTAATTTTTTTAACCAGGTATTGTTGCCTCCCTCCGCTATTATGGTGAGAGATTTTTTTAGAAAAAAATAATATCTTTAGGCAGGAAAATAAATAGCCTGACTGCTCCACCTCCTCTTCTAGCCTTCAGCCCAGCCCCCTGTGTTTCATGGGGTTTATTAAAGGTTAAGGAGTCTATTTTGTTAACAGACGGTCAGCATGTTATTTCCAAGGACATTTGCATTGGTGTGCTCAGGGATGCCTAAATCCCAGTCCCATGCTGTGTCCATTAGACCATGTTGCTTCTGACCCTTTGCTGGGAAAGGTCCCAGGGTACTTCCGGCCTGAAAGCTGATGCCAAATCCCAACTGAGGCAATAGCGTTCTGCTTACCTAAATTCCACCTGCAGTTGCAATTGGATATGGTATTCTTCATTTCCGCGCCTGAACTCTTGTTTCTGTGTTACTATGTGCTGCTAAACAGCTGCTGTGTTCCCCCACTCCTTCCCCACAGGTGGCTGCATTTGATAATGTCTCATGTAGGATCAAACGTGGTCCCATTGAAGTAAGTGGGAATTCTGCCAGCGTGTCCCAGATCTGCTCCTCCATCCAGCTGGTGAAGCACTTTCAGCTCCTGCAGGAGAAGAGGTGCTCTGCACAGGCTGGTTGATTACCCAGGTTCGTTAGCAGAGGCGGGTGTCAGAGAGAAAGAAAGAAGGAAAAAGAAATCCTTCAGCTTCTTTCTGCCACTGTTCGCTCAATAAGAGCTTAATGCGGCACTCTTTGCGTGCACTCAGAGAAACAAAAGCTAATTAAGCTGAAATCTGTCATTTTCTCTGGAAGGATTTAGCAGGGTCAAACTTCAAGACAATTAGCGATGAGTCTCGGGAAGAAGCACATAAGCTCTTCTGCAGTTGCTCAGAAACATTTCCAGAACTGATTGGCTTCCTGAACTCTCTCTGCTCCACTCTTCCCAGTGCTTAGTGCCTCTTTTCAGGCCCTCAGAAACCAGAAGGGCTGTTAGCTGAGGAAGTCTGTGCTTAAAGTAAGAGGCATGAGGTAAAATCCGGCCCTTCATGATTCAAATGGCGGGAAGTGTTCTGGGATGTGTTCACACACAGAGGCCATATGTACTGTGAAAACAGGCAACTGGGAGCTAACAGCCTGTTCATAATCATTTATACTTCTGCAAAGCAAAACATGGTGTAGAAGATACTTAGGGGTTTGTATATTTTGCACCACTGTATCTGTGTAGTCACCGTGTAGAGTAATAATGGTATTGGTACAGAATGAC
>NW_009647856.1:4598268-4624518 GCF_000708025.1 Charadrius vociferus | reverse complement strand
ACAATGCAAAAATATACACCAGCTTAAAGAGGACAATTTACGAAATGCTAATACACATTATCTCCCTCTCTGCTTTTGCTTAAAATTCTTCATAACAATTTGTAATTGAATATATAACGGAAAAAGTTAGCAAGCATTTTTAAGAGTTGCTAGATGAATCTGAAGTGTTGTTAGGACAGGAAATGACAAACCTTGGCTCTTTGGCGCAAGTTTGATTCTTTGCCTTGCAATAAAACTGTTAATGGCTATCATTTTTTACATCTTCCAGTGTCGCAATTACATTACATTACAATTACGTCTTCCAGTGTTAGATTTGCTCCCACATGCAGGAAAGAAAATCATCAGCAAAAGAACAAACTGTTCCTTTTCTGCTTCTCTCTTACAGGTAGGTGTGGTCCCCATCTTCCTCCCAGGAAAACTTGGCTGTTGTTTTTTCCCTCGTAAAGAAAACAACCACAAACACTCAGTGCTTGGACTGTATCTGCCAACACATACTGGACTTACTTCTCTCCATGACTGGCATTACTCTCAGTGATTTTAAGTTGAGCAGAGGTGTTGGCATGTGCAGAACTGAAACTGTTGTGTTAGCTTTGGAAGTTGACAGCTTGGGCACATAGGAGGCTTTTTAAACATACTCATATGAGAGTTATTGTCATTAAGGCTTGTTATTTAAGGAAACACAGAATTTTGTTATGGAATCAAAGTAATATAGATTTTGGGTATTGCTGCATTACAGGGAAGACCAGTCACAGTATAAAATTGTTGCTTAAGATGTCAGCTGCTAAAGTGAACTTTGTTCCATTCCCCAAAGCACAGCAGTGGACTAAAGCTTTTGGAAGAGCCCCTTTCCAGACAAGTAATAAGAAAGTTGCAGGAAACACTGATAATTCTCCTTTAGTGGAGGAAAGACTAAAAATTCCCTGTCTCTTAATCTGATACAAGTCAATGTCCACAGTGTGTCTTAAATTGTGTCTTCCAACATATTTTTAAGGTAAAGAAGGTTTAGAATGTGTGGTATACCTAAGGTATACCAAGGGTATGCATGGACTGTGCTGTGTGAGAGCTGCTTTAGCTAATGCCAAATAGGAAGATGCATCTATTACTGATTATTATATAAAAAAGGTATTACTTCTCCCACTTACATGGGAAACATTATCCTGGTCTTGATAATGTAAAACTGCAAATTTGGTGCCCATCCTTCTTCCGATTCTCTATGTATGTATCTGTGTAAGGCAGTGAATCTAATGTACTGGAGACGTCATGTGTGCTCAGAAAATCTATTGGACCTGAAACAATTGCGTAAGTGACCCAAACAGGCTGTGTGACTGTGGCATACACAAGGATATGTGGATTTGTGTGAATCAGTGGGGCACTGAGAGTAAATCCAACATGGCATGGTACAGAAAACTTACCAGCTGCTTTTCTAGGCAATAACCAGGATTGCCAGTCATTGTTGTTAAACTAACCATCAGCTAGGTTGTTATTTTTCCTCCAATTTTCAAACACCTTTCGAGCTTTGTGTAGGCAGCCCAGTCATAAAATCCAGAACAAAAAAATTATTCTGGAGACTAAGCAGCTACAGCTCAGGAGCTGTGTCACAGAGTGGCAGTCTTATTAAGGATCTAGCCCTAAATCACAAAATTAAGATTTGTGGTAGAAAGAAGGAAGTGAACACTAAACCTTAAGACAGTGACCAGCAACCTAACTATTGAATTAGCCTTTTTCTGTATGTATCTGACTTTTACTGAGAAGACAAATTCTGACTATGTTTGAGCCTCAGTTGAATGTTTCAGTGTCCTCTGCAGGATGGCACTAGATAAAAAGGAGGAGGATTGCTTCAATTAGATTGAAATCCAAGGTTTTAAAAAGGGAATAAGTTATAGCATTTTTCAGTTTTCAGAATGTTCAGATTTTTCTGCCTGAACGAAGCTGTGGACAAAGCCAAAACCATGAGAATTTGTTTACCCGGCATTAAGACAGTTTCAGAAGGAAAGAAACCAAGTCTCTGCTGATGTATGCCTGTCTGCACAGAAGGTAATGGCAGTAAAGAATATGCTGCCACGTCAGAAAATCATAATTACATTCTCATTTTGGATACAATCATAGAATCGTAGAATCATAGGACGGTTAGAGTTGGAAGGGACCTTAAAGATCATCTCATTCCAACCCCCCTGCCATGGGCAGGGACACCTCCCACCAGACCAGGTTGCTCCAAGCCCCATCCAGCCTGGTCTTGAACACCTCCAGGGATGGGGCAGCCACAGCTTCTCTGGGCAACCTGGGCCAGTGACTCACCACTCTCACAGAAAATAATTTCTTCCTAATCTAATCTGAATCTCCCCCTTTCAGTTTAAAACCGTTACCCCTTGTCCTATCACTACACTCCCTGATAGAATGGACTATGAGTTAAGTACGTTGCCCAAAACAGGCATATTGCACCTTTCATTTCAAATTACTTTCTTTTGTGAAAAGAAAACTGTAGAAGAACATGAATAGACAACAATCAACCCTTCTGAATCTGTGTACTGTCTCTTTTGACCCTTTCCCTTCCAGCTGGTAAGTATATTTATTTCCTGTTATATGTTTTTCTTTTATATTCCTGAGGGGATGGCATATTCTCACATGGAGCATGCTTCAAAGTGCATTCCTGACTATCAGATTTAAAACATGGTGAAGAGGGTAACAAAGTTTTATTTCACTTAATACAATCTAAACTCCATTTTGTAGAGGTGCCTGTATCTCAGGAATTCACAATTCACTTGTTGCATACTTCAGCTTCCCTTCTTGGTCCTTTTCGATGTCACTAAAGCAGCATATGAAAGTCCTCTATGATAAATGAAAACGTTCTGGAATATAAGTGGTAGGAAGCACATGCTATTTTACGCACTGATGCAACTCCATTCTGTTCCTATTAAAATTTTTTTTTTCATCATGAGTGCTCTTGTCCTTTTTCTCCACACACAACACTAAATCTTCTGGGTTTTATTTGCTAGCTTTTGTTGTTTGCGTTATATGTTCTGCTTTTGTTTAGACTGTAAGGAGACCTTTTTTATTCATAACAGAATGTAGGATTACATTTATGGATAGAAGTTATTTGAAAGAGGAAAACATAATACTAAGAAACTGCCAAAATTTCAGATATAATATGGGAAGCTTGTTTTATGCAATGTGCAACTAGTTGGCTAAATGAAATGACAGGAACTCAAAGACCTGGAAAGTATATGTGGAAGACTGCTGTATGTCTTATACTATATTGCATTTTGTCATACACCATGGCTTTTCAAAGATTAATCTTTTTTGTTTGCATAATACAGGCTTACATTTAATCAAAAATCTGAATTTTGGCTGAGCAATGTATATGAATATTTACAATAACAGGAACCGTTTAAGGAACATATTAACAGCAATACATGTGTTAAGACAGTTGAGAAGTCTAGAAGTGAAAAATATTTTAGGTGCCACATCACCCTCTTTGGCAGTGAACTAATACGTGATACCTATAAGAGAGGGAAACGTGAAACATGGAATCTTGATTACAGCTTTTGGGGAACAATGAGAGATGTATGCATGACTTTTAATGACATATCCTGGAACATATCTAGGATCATGGGAGCATAACCTGGGACAAGGTAAATCCTAAATTATCTGAGTGACTAGGATTATGTTGTAGTGAGTGTCATAAACATCACTCAGAGGTGACAGAATGAATAAAAAATCTTATGCTGAAATGAAAATAATAGCAATTGTTCCTTTCTCTTGATAAAGAACTAGTGGAAATGATAATGTGTTTTCTGGTTTGTATTATTTTGGGAAAAATACATCTGTGAACGTGCTGAGTGTCTATTTGAAAAGAGATATGATACACAGATGTTGCATATTTGTCCCCATGTCTTTGTAGATATTGTTGCAGAAGCACAATATTTAAAAGGAAAAAATAAAAATCTTTCAAAGCATTTTCTGAAATATTGTTTTATAGCCCATACACAAGGATCTTATTTTATTGCAAAAGATATTCTATCAAAGGCTATTGGCAAAAGTCATTATCTGGCTGTGTCATTTGTAGCTTTACTTCCTATTGAAATATGGGATCCATCTGCTCACTGATAGCAGGATAACAGCCATCATTCCCACTTTCTTACCATAAATGATATATCTGAAAGTACCAGAAATGTGATGGAGTGCAATCCCAACCCTTGGTCATTCCTTTAAATCATTCATAGTTAATATAGGCCAGCCTAATATGTCTCCAGCATATTGACTGAATTCCAGCTTCGATAAATTCAGTCTGATCCACTCAAAATTTCCAAGGCATGCCTAAAAATCACACCCTCCTTTGTTTTTCCCTAATAGCCTATTTAAATTTGTGTCCCATTTCAGTGCTGTGTTGGTACAGTTGAATCTGACCCACGTGCTTTAGCTTACTGCTGTGCTGTAAAGACAGCTTTGCTAAACCTTGAAATCATGGCATCACCGAGTTTGACGAACCACACCTATGAAATCTGGCACACTAAAGACCAAACCCATGACTTACCAGCTACGTGGAAGTTGGTCACAGACTAAATGAATTTGAATGTCACTAAAAAGCATGTTATTTCTCTGTAGGCAGCTCGATTGATTTTCAAATTTCAAGAGGCCTGTATACAACATTTTCTAAATAAGAAAACTTTATTTAAAGAGTCTGACTTGAGAATACAGAACGAACACCAAAAATTTGGTATTTTGCACTCTCATTGGTATAGGTGGTATAATAAGCAGCCAAGATTCAAACTGCAACAGGAAAGTTTCATAATCATGCTGTGATTCATAAGTTATCTGAAAGTTAGTCCCATAAATGGATCTTATTCCACAACCATCAACCCTCTGTCCCTTTTCCCAAACTCTTATCCAACCTTGTAAGTAACCCAAACTCCCAATCTTTAAGAAGGTATTTTGGAGCTCTGAAGAGTCTTTTGGCTACACCTGTCTCCAGCTTTCGTTCTATTGACTGCCATCAATATAAATTTATGCTCACTGCATAGCCAAAATGCTTATTCAGTTTATTCAGTTGAAGACTTTCTCGCGATGAACCCATCTATGAGGTGCCAGTGGACATTATTCATTCATGAGTGGCACAGAAATCTGCCAAGAATGGCCAAGTGCTGCTACCTGTGGTTCCCTATTGACTGTACACAACTTCAAACTCTATACTGAAGTTTCCTAAACCATGTGTTGAGGATAAAGGGCTGTTATCTACCTGGATTTTTGCAAGGCTTTTGACACCGTTTCCCACAGCGTTCTCCTGGAGGAACTGGCTGCTCATGGCCTGGACAGGTGTACTCTTTGTTGGGTAAAAAACTGGCTGGATGGCCGTGCCCAGAGAGTGGTGGTGAATGGAGTTAAACTCAGTTGGTGTCTGGTCACAAATGTTGTCCCCCAGGGCTCAGTGCTGGGGCCGGTTCTTTTTAATATCTTTATCAATGATCTGGACAAGGGGATCAAATGTACCCTCAATAAGTTTGCAGATCACGCCAAGTTGGGCAGGAGCATTGATCTACTTGAGGGTAAGATGGCTCTGCAGAGGGATCTGGACAGGCTGCATCAATGGGCTGAGGCCAATGATATGAGGATCAACAAGGCCAAGTGCCGGGTCCTACCTTAGGGTCATGACAACCCTATGCAGCGCTACAGGATTGGGGTGGAGTGGCTGGAAAGCTGCCTGGCAGGAAAGGACCTGGGGGCATTGGTGGACAGCCAGTTGAATATGAGCTGGCAGTGTGCCCACATGGCCAAGAAGGCCAACAGCATCCTGGTCTGTATTAGGAATAGTGTGGTGAGCAGGGCTAGAGAAGTGATCATCCCCCTGTACTTGGCACTGGTGAGGCCTCACTTTGAGTACTGTGTTCAGTTTTGGGCCCCTCACTACAAGAAGGACATTGAGGTGTTGGAGCATGTCCAGAGAAGGGCTACAAAGCTGGTGAGGAACTGGAGGACAAGTCTTATGAGTAACAACTGAGGGAACTGGGGTTGTTTAGCCTGGAGAAGAGGATGCTGAGGGGAGACCTTATCACCCTCTACAACTACCTGAAAAGAGGTTGTAGAGAGGTGGGGGCTGACCTCTTCTCCCTGATGAAAAGTGATAGGACGAGGTTTAAAAAAAGGGCAGATGTGGTACTTAGGGACATGGTTTAGAGGTGGTTTTGTCAGGGCAGGTTGATGTTTGGACTTGATGATCTTAAAGGTCCTTTCCAACCTCAGCAATTCTATGATTCTATGATTCTAAGGGCTAAAGTTATGTCCTTTTATTATTCAAAATTCCTTCCAAACTAATTGTGTGAAGTGATTAAGACATCTAGTAAGATACAATAGATTTGGAGTCCCTGTCTCCTGCTTTGCCAGGGAGAGCACTCTTGATGCAGTATGTGTCAGCAAAGTACAGTATTATTTGTACTACTGAAAGATTGCTGCTTTGTACATTCATTTAACACATAATGCAGTACATGGGCATGGTCAAAAATTCATTTTGCTTGAAAATGGAAAAAAAAAAGGCCCAGAGCTGCACAGTTAGTCTATGTGACCTGACCAAAGACACACTTTCACTGCATAATTTTAGAATCCCATTTTGCTGTCTGACCTGTGCTAAGTAGGACTCTATTAAGCAAGTTGTCTTGTTGAAATCTTATGACATGATTAGTTAGGAGATGATGTAAGTAGCGTTGAAGAAATGGGTTGTAAGTCATAGTCTGACATTATTCTTCACTAAGCAGCTTCTGTATCAGAAAATAATTCAGTTGATTAAAATGAAGCAGCTTCTGTTCTATACCAGCATTTAAAAAGGCTCGGGCAAATTTCAGCTAAACTTAAACCTATAGTTAACTGTGTTATTTCACAAAGTGTAGATACATCCAATTTTCATTTGAAAGCTTCAAATGGAACTATGTAAACATAAAATAAAATGGAAAAAATCCTGGACTTTCTGCCAAGTACTTTAAATATTTTGCTAAGTCACTCATTTAATTTTGCAACTCCTTCTGTAGAAGACTTTTTAAACATGGTGTGTCTCACTA
The DNA here is from genome assembly GCF_000708025.1 of Charadrius vociferus. Classification (NCBI taxonomy): domain Eukaryota; kingdom Metazoa; phylum Chordata; class Aves; order Charadriiformes; family Charadriidae; genus Charadrius; species Charadrius vociferus. The sequence goes on along the minus strand of NW_009647856.1, from coordinate 4,617,475 downwards.
TTTCAGTGTTTTTAGATGTCAATAAGTCTAAATATCGAACATCTCCTGTGTTTCCTGGGATAAACTGGGGAAGAAAATGACAAAAAACAAACAAAACCCAAACTTATTTTTTGATCAAAGTGAAACTTACTCTGAAATGGATTTTTCATGTGTTTTTGTTTGTTGTTTTTTTTTTTTTTTTTTCCTAGAAGCAATGATTTAGTATTGAACACAGAATATTTCCATTTGCTTTGGAGTGCAAGGATAAGAACCCAGTGGAATTATTTGTTGATTTACATTAAGATATTGCCATAAACCATGAATTCAGTGTTTCCAGGGAGTTTGACTTCAAAGAAAAGCTTTTCTGAACCGTGGCATTAAACAATTGCTAGCATGATCATGAGGAATTGACAGAAATACTTTCCTTTCTCTTATTTCCAGCTAGGAAAACACTACTAAGCATCATTCCAATGCTTTGTGGAAACAGATGGTATGTGATAGTGAAAGACTATTTCAGACTAAAATAAGCTCACTCTTTTTTTCTTATCATTCTTATCATTTTTGCCAACTGTCCTTCATTTTAGTAATTTGTGTGCATATTTTCTATGGAGTCATCTTTCAAAAACATAACCCAGACCTTTAACATTTTCATTGCTTCTGTGCTGAATCAAATCAAACCTGGGTCACCAAAGGAAAGATGCTTGTATTTTCTGTGTGTGCATTTTGCCACCCTGTTCATATCATTTTAAAAATCTAGTTAAATCCACACAGACTGGTTTCATTTGTGCATTTAACCTTTGCAAAGGTAAGACCAATAAAGATCATATCCAACTGTCACTGTGTTAGATCAAGATCTCAGGCTAAACATATGGTACAGAAAGATTTAGGTATATAACCCTTGAATCTGGATTTGTGGCATAGAATTTCTGTTCTTACTCGGTAAAAGATGTGACTGTCAACAGTACAATTTTCTCAGCTTATATAGCTGGAAGTCTGGCATGACGATATATCAGTATATATTATAAATAGAAAAAGACCAGACTTCAATATGATCATCAGTACCACTGAATAATTTAGTAATTAGACCTGTCTTTATCCAATATAGAACAATTTTACAAACTCCTACTATCCTTGCAGGAAAAATTCTGATTGACAGTAGAAGGTTTTTTGTTATTTGTTTTCTGTAGGACAGTATTGAATAGTAGAGTGTATTTCTTTTAATTTTCTCTACTAGACACCTCAGCTTCTGGAGACAAAGTGTTACGTCAGGATGAGTGGCTAATCTATTCTAGTAGGGCAATTCCTCTGGAAATAAAAATCTCCCTTGAGTTAAATATAAAAATAATTTTAAAAATAAAGCTCAAGATGATACTGTTTAAAAGAAAAAAAATCCTCCTCTCTTCTGCCATTGCTACCAAAGCCCAGCACTGTGGCTATACTGACAATGCTAAAGAAAATATGAAGAAACAGATCAGGAAAAAAAAAGAAACTAGAAGATCAACAAAATTATTTTTTACTTCAGATTTTTTTTTGCATGCATAGATACCCTGGATTGCTGCAATGTATTATGCCCCTTGGAGCAGGGAAAGAGAGAGAGAGAAAGAGAGAGGATGTACTAAAACAAGACTCAATGTACTCAGAAAGGTAACATTTTGGAGGAAGAAATGGAAAATTCTGCTTTCCAAAGGGAGTAAAATTTAATATCCTCTGTATTGATGTGCCATTATAAACAGCAAAATCTTTCCTTTACTGATGTATTTATGGCTTTTCAGGCTGATTTTTATAACAAGGGAAAGCTTCTTATTTGAGAATAATTAACCTGACTCAGAGATTTTTTATAGATCACAGGGTTTTCTCCGTATTTCATGTTATTAATGTAGATTCCATCTTCCACTGTGAACTTATACTGAGTTGAGTAACTATTTAGATAACCCTCAAAGGCAATACTTTCCTGCAGACATTTGACTATTGTGGTATGAATCATTAAAACAATTTACTTTAAGAAAAAGTAAAAATAAAGACCGTTTCTGAAAGAAGAGAGGTTTTCATTCCCATGCTGTCTCAGAATTTATTTGCCTATTAACGATTCCATAATAACCTAACTGGTCATATTGCATTCCTGATTCATCCAATAACTTTTTTGAAAGTTGGAAGGCTAATTTCAAAAGTGATTATTTATAATATCTGAGTGCTTTATTCAGGGGACCCATTAAAAGCATAAACAGTGGGGATAGAGAAAGGTTACAACTGTTTTAATTAAAAGAAACATATGAAAGTTTTATACAAATATCACTCCTAAACTTGTCCAGATTTTAAATAAAGACTTTTAATGAAAATAATGTTTTCCTTCAGAGGATCCAGTATGTTTTATACTAACCAAAATAGACTATTTTACTCCCAGTATAGTGGTTCCACTTTACTTGCCAGTGTTGTTGTCAAGTTTTCTTGTGGTATTCCCAAAATCAGATGTTTTCTTAAAGCCCTGCTGTTTAGTGAATTAGTGACCATTTCAGCTTGTACTTTTTAAAAGAAAAAGCCCCAAAACCACTACTCCAACTTCAAGTCATTTTCATTTGGTTTGTGGTGTGTTTTTTTTTAAAGAATCTTATTACTGGTAAATCAGTCTGGTGACTGTCTGGGATCAGAATATTTTTCATTAGCACTGTTACCAATCTGCTTTTAGACTAATATCGCACCTCTGAGGGCCAACAGGACAAGTGGCATTCTACACCGTCTGCTGTTCCCTTGCATAGATTAAATCATCCAAAAGTATTTTATTTCCCACAGCCATGATTCATGTGCTAAATGGTGAACTGTTTGGAAAAAAATAGTTTTTACTTTCACATGTTTTCACTTTTTACATGGTGTTAAAAACCCCAACAAACCATAATAAAACAACCATTAGGTTCTTATACCTATTGCTCCCAAAAAGATAGGTAACACTTTTGATTAGGTTTTTGTTCTTGAAATATAATATTTCATTAAGACGGAAATGTCGTGCTATTCAGTTTCAAACAGTTATAGTTTCACAACACGTGATTTTGGATGGAAAGAGAAAAGAAAGAAGAGGCTATTTAACCCTCCTTTCTTTGTGCATAGTGGCCTTATGCATTAATGCATAATGACACTGAGCAGGGATGAGACCTATGTTTAATCCGCCTGCAACAGACTGATTTTGCATATCTGCAGAGCAGGAAAGATTATTTGGAAATCTGAATATTTCATATCCCATGTTAATGCTCTATATGCACACTCAGTGCAGACTAATGCTTGAAATCATTCTCTAAGACAAGATGCTGAAAGTTTCATTTCCAAAGTGTTATTTTAATACAATTTTAAGTTTTGCAGCTTTTGTGAAGGTTTGTTTTCCTTTCTAATGCAGAAGAAGTGTTGAACAGTATCATGAGAGACAATTCTAATCCACCATTGGAATCAATTGTACTTTGGGGTATTCAGTGACTCTAAGGCATTTTTATGGTGAATTGATGTTTTCCTAATAGGTAAGAACATGCTAGTGCAGTTTGCTACAATTTTTCTTTAATTTAACAAGTACTTTAATTTTTATACCACTTGCTGTTCTAAACGATTATATTTCTCACCTCTTTCTTTCACTTCTCAGCCTTTGGACAATAGTCAACAGGAGACATTGTATGAGCAAGTCACTCTCTTACTTTGCAGTGCCAGCTCTGTGCTGTGTCAGTAGAGAGGTGAGGGGTACATGGAGACAGGGAGGGAACAGACACTTCTGTGGATGGACTTGGAAGGACAAGGACGTTGCCTGACAGCGTGTGGTAAGCCATACCTGCAGCACATATATCTAAGTGGTTTATGCTACACCCCTCAAGCTCCCTACACCAATTTGCACTGTGATTGCAGCTATGGCTGCATTTGTAAAATGATCAAGCCTACGGCACATAATGCCAATGTGAATGTAGGTGTGATCTTAATGAGGATCCACATCTGGAATGTAGATGCCCTCCTGCGGATTTAGGTAGCCCAGACATCTGTATCTGGATACATCCTAGAACAAAAACATACCCTTACATAGCGAACAGTGCTACATCTTGACCTTGGAAACATTCATTATGGCTGGAAAGGGATTTTTTAGACAGAATTTTCTTACCAGCTCTATTTTTTACTTGATGGGTAAGACAGGGGATAGCTAGTGTTTGATGTGGTGAAGAGGAAACCATGGCAAAACTCTCCACCAAGCTGCTCCTGGGAGACCAGAAACGAATAACATTTGACAGATGTTAGTCACTTAATGAATAATTGGAAGGGCCTCAGATACAACAGTGATGAGAGCACTGTAAGAACCCATGGAGAATACAATCATGATGGTAACAAAAGATGGGGGAGTGTCCAGCTTCAGAGCAGCATGCCAAGGACATGATCTAAGTTGTTAAACTGGCTGAAATATCAACAGATCAAACTGAGCGAGGCTGAGACATAATGTCATCTTTCAAATTGCAGATTTGGGACTTAATTTGCACTTAAAATAACAGTTTGATACTCTTCCCACTGAAGTCTGTGGCAAGCTGCCAGCTGACCTCAGTGGGAAAAGACTTGGGCCAGAAGCTACTGTGTAAGTAGGTTTCGCAAAGTGCTGAATTGGTACATTGGAAAAAAAATCACAGTTTGCATGCCAGAGAATGCAGGGTAAAAAATAAAACAGAACCACAAATAGCTAAACCAAATGATAAGGGACAACATACAGTCCAGAATGGAGAGTCAATGGCAGCAGGTAGTTGAAGAAGATAAGATAGTAAAAGATGGAATAGAGAAAGAGAATGAAACCGGCATCTACTTGCAAGAGAAGGGATTTGGTGTCCAACCAGTCAAGCGGCAGAACAAATGTTCTGGTTGCTGACAGTGGCAATTTGGTGCAACCCTGCAGAGGATAGGTTGAATAGAATATTAGAAACAATACATTCTGTTTATTTCTCTTAGTGTGGGCACGGATAAGAATCAAAACTATGCTTCTTTGGTAGGGAGTTCTTTACTTTCGTGGACTGTAGGATTAACCACAGTGACCATCTACGAATTTGGAATAAAACATCTGCTTATCTGAGAGAATGGACAGAGCAAGGCAGGTTCTGGAAGCAACTGTAATACTGAAGAAAACATCGATACAAAACCAAAAGAATTCATCCATTTTGTGAAGAAGACAAAGTGCTATGTAAAATGGAGTTCCTGCACTGATTGCAGCTAATGATGTGACCTGCGCTTCAATAGAAACAACCTCAATACCCTGACTAAATAACAAATGACATCTAACACGACTTGATTGAACAGTTTAAATTAAAACATCACATTCCTGATAATTTGTGCTTCTCTGAATGAATGTGTTAGGAAACTGTCACAATGGATCTGCCCTAAACCACAGCACCACAAATGGAAATTACCCAGAATGTTGCCATTGTTATTGCCCATGGTAGGCATTAGCTTCTTGACTTTGATGTGTGTTTGAGCTCTTCAGCTTATTAACTTCCATTGCATACAAGTGCCAAAGCATTTCTAACATCAGCTTCCCATGGAAATCTCACTGGTATGTGAGATCGTTGGAGCATGGATCACCCACCACTGGAGCGTGTAATAAGGTTGCCAGAGCTAGTGGAGATCTATGCTGACCCAAATGGTACATCAGGATGGCACAAGCTTATTAGCTCTACAGCATGACTTTGGAAGTTGTGTTTACTCCCCTTCGGGGGCCAGAGCCCTTGATCTGTGTCTCCTCTTTCATCAAAAGTGGGCTAGCACAGAATTTTACCCATATAGCAGTCACATGTTCCTATGGAGCTGCATTTTTATTAGCAATCAAAATAACTAGTTGCTTGTAACGTTACTTATGCGGCTAGTAATGGCAAGTTTAACATTGAAAATATAAAATTTAACAAGTACAAATTCTGCCCGCCCCCATGTAGGAAGCTCAGGCTTTTTGAGTGCAGTCACTTCTTTTTGTCACTACCTAAGACAGCACAAATCTGCAACATGTTTTAGCCCAAAAAATCCTTTTTTAATTTTTCTTTTCTGTCTGAATCTAGATGGGATCGGCAGTAGCAGAATCATCATTAACAGAGTTTGTTCTACAGAGGTGACCTGAACTCTACAGTGTTCAAAGTTGTCTGTGGCTGTCTGTTTGGTTTCTATGAACTGAGTTGTCTGCTTGTCATTCATCAGAGTTTCTGTGAGCAAACAGGGGGGAAAAAAAGCAAGAGGAGAAAAAAAAGAAAGCATTATTGGGGTTTTTTTTGCATTGTGGGTGAGCTAGCATCACTTGAAATTGAGGCATCTTTTTCTATAGTTGTTAGAATATTAGATCTGTCTTTACAAATCTGACGTACAGAAACATGACAGACCTGTATAAGAATGGCAGATAACAAGGTGAAGTATCTGAGGCTTAACCAATTGCTCCCTGATGTCAAACTAAGAATCAGCAGAAATAATCATTTTGGCATCAGACAGGAAAAGTCAAAGGTCAGGATTTAATGCCGTCACAGAAGGATTCTTCAAATAAGCCAAGCAGGTGCTTACTAAAGCATGATTATTTGTTGTGTTTAGGGATTCAGACTGAAGCATGATGTGAATGGGAATGCAAAGTCTCCATGGAAAAACTGGGAGAGCTGTCTTATCTGGAAAGTCTTTCCCACAATCATTTATTTACTTGAACGAGTCCATAGAAAGTAGATGGGTAGACTTCTTCTCTTTCCTACTTTTCTTCTCCTCAGCTAATAATATTTGTATTCAAAGGAGAGATATATATATATATATTTGCAATCAAAAAAGAATGTCCTAGTTCACTGAAAATTGGATGTGCTAGTGAATAGCAAATGCAAAATTGCTCCAGACCCAACCTGTGGGAGCAGAAGCAATGTCTTAGTTATTGTAGTAGTGCACAACAGCAAAGTGTGACTCCTGATGCCTCCTCTTGCTGAAGATGCTCAGCTGCAGAGCACAAGCAAATCCATTGGCTGGATTACTATTCCCTCCCTCCAGTCAAGAAGGTGTCTATTTGTGCAGTCCTGTGTCTTACCAGTGGACACATTAGTGCCAAGTCAAGCAGAAGGTTGAATGAAGTCCCTGGATTTACAGGTCCATGCTTAGGATGTTGGTTCCTGCAGAATCTCAGAATCTTGGTTGTGAACTTGACAATCTGATCAAATAATCAACTCTTGTAAGTCCTCTAAGTATCTGCACTCCTTTGATAGCTTCAAAAGATGCAAGCTTGCTACCTCTACTTAATTTGAAAAACTGCTATCACACGTTTCCCAGCAGTTCTTAATATATTTGGCTGTCAGGAGTATTGAGACAAATCAGACAGAAGAATAGCAATGAAGTCAGTTCATACAGTATAATTTACCTGCATCTTATATCAGTCTTCACGCTAACTTTTCAATCAAAGAAAATACGATGGTTAAAGAAATATGCCATTTCTTGAGGGTTAGGGCTAATGAAAAAGCAGATCTATCCCAGGTTAAAATTAGTTAGACTATTAAACATCGAGTCTGATACTGATACACTCTCGTTCAATGATTAAATTTGCATATGAATCTTAGAATTATAGAATGGTTTAGGTTGGAAGGGTCCTTAAAGCTACCTCTACTTAATTTGAAAAACTGCTATCACACGTTTCCCAGCAGTTCTTAATATATTTGGCTGTCAGGAGTATTGAGACAAATCAGACAGAAGAATAGCAATGAAGTCAGTTCATACAGTATAATTTACCTGCATCTTATATCAGTCTTCACGCTAACTTTTCAATCAAAGAAAATACGATGGTTAAAGAAATATGCCATTTCTTGAGGGTTAGGGCTAATGAAAAAGCAGATCTATCCCAGGTTAAAATTAGTTAGACTATTAAACATCGAGTCTGATACTGATACACTCTCGTTCAATGATTAAATTTGCATATGAATCTTAGAATTATAGAATGGTTTAGGTTGGAAGGGTCCTTAAAGATCATCTAGCTCCGGCCCCCCTGCCATAGGCAAGGACACCTGCCACTAGACCTGGTTGCTTAAAGCCCATTCCAACCTTGCCTTGAACACCTCCAGGGATCTACAGCTTCTCTGGGCAACATGTGCCAGTGTCTTATCACACCTGACACCCTACTCTAAATCTAGTCTCTTTCAGTTTAAAACTGTAACCCCTTGTCCTGTCACTACATGCCCTTGTAAAAAGTCCCTCTCCAACCTTCCTGTAGGTGCCCTTCAGATACTGGAAAATTGATATAAGGTCTCCCCACAGTCTTCTCTTCTCCAGGTTGAACAACCTCAACTCTCTCAGCCTGCCTTCATAGGACAGGCGTTCCAGCCCTCTGATCATCTTTGTGGCCCTCCTCTGGACTCACTCCCACAGGTCCATGTCCTTCTTACGTTGTGGGCTCCAGAGCTGGACACAATATTCCAGGTGAGGTCTCATGAGAGCAGAGCAGAGGGGCAGAATCCCCTCCCTCACCCTGATAGCCATGCTGCTTGTGATGCAGCCCAGGATGCAGTTGGCTTTCTGGGCTTCAAGCATACATTGTCAGCTCACATTGAGCTTTTCACCAACCAACACCCCTGAGTCCTTCTCCTCAGGGCTGCTCTCAATCACTTCTCCGCCCAGCCTGTGTTTGTGCATGGGATTGTCCTGACATTTTGAACATCTTTTGCTTCTGTTGACACCAACTGGAGGGTTTAGGTGCTTTTGAAATGAAGTTCCTTCTGGTTTCCAAAGCTATCAAACAAAATAACAGTTTCCTGTTTGCCATGAGCTAAGCAAAGAAGCCTTCTGATTTCTTATCATGTCTTGCTGTGTTGCATGTGTGAGACACCTAAGACGGAGCTGCTGCAATCTGTTGCATGAAATGAGTCATCAGGTTAAGGGAGGAATATAATAGCAGAGGAACTGCTTTAACAAAATAGATCAGTAATCCATTTTATCCAGCATCTTGTCTCAATTCTGGATACTTCAGAGGAAGGTGTTAAACCCACTTAGTGCATGTGATATTATGCCATAGGGGATATTTCTTCCTTACCCCATCTGGTGATCAATTTATACCCCGAGGCTTATGGATTGAAATCACATTGTAACTATTCAATATTTTCAAGACCCAGAAAAAGTATGTTTCTAAATGCTCCTACATCTGACTACCAGATAGTGCAAGTCTATAGTTTTAAGCAAACTCCCTATACTACTTTGCTAAAAAAAATTTACCAAAATCAAAATACAGGTAAGCAAACAATAAAAACAAAACAAAGAACCAAACAAAAAAATACAGCCAAAAAAGAGAAACAAAAGCACGGAGAAAAACAAAACAAAACAAACTTAAAAGCTAAATTTTTACCAGTATTTTTGCTTATAGTTGAACAAAATTGCAGCTACTTTAAACCACCATTTTGTCTGAGTACCAATGCCAAGATTAATTTCCAAGGATTTCAAGCTGAAACTCTGAATAGTGCACTTTTAACTAACACTCTGACACTGTGAAGTTTACTTACGCATGTTTCCACTACTTAAAAGAAGAATAAAGGTTAAATGTCACTGAAGATGTTCAACTTACTGGGTGGAATCAGGATGTGCAATGTTAATTTTTTCTCATGATTCTAGGGCCAAAAATTCAGCAATCTGTTCTAGTTAAGGCTGTGATCTGCTCAGAGGTCTTCCTTCCTTTGTTCTTTGTGGCTAAGATTTTCAAAGGAGTGGAAAGATGATTGCAATCTATTTCCATTCAATTCCATTAGTAAGTGGTTCCCAGGTCCTAACATAGCTTTTGAAAAGACTGCTCATTAGTTTATCTACAAGGATGTATTTGCAAACCTCACATCAGTTTTCAATGTTACAATTTACTGTCATATTTGTCCTAAAAGTGGGCTCTAAAGCAGTTTTCCAAACCGTGGGAAATTCTGACATTTTGACATTTGTTTTCCTTCTGAATTGTTACAAAATATCAAACACTTCAAAACTTTATGTCAAACAAAATATTCTGAAATATTTCTGGTTTGACCTTATTACAATGTTCTAAAGTAGATTGTATTTTAAAGGTTATTTACCAAGGTAAATCAAATGTTCTGATGATTTCCTCCAAAAAAAAGGTTGATAAAAATGTCATGTTCCTCTGAAGTTTTAAAGCTCATCTAGTCAATGTTTTTGCTGGAGTACGGCTTCTTTTGAAAAAAAAAAAAAAAAAAGCCTAGTTTTTCTGTAGCTGATCATTGGAGTCTTGGACTGTCAAACTATGGGGAAAAAGTATAAATTTATATCGCTATTGTCATGGATGTTTTTATTAAAATACTGACCACTTGAAACTTGACTAATCAATCATAAATCTCAATAGTCACTTCCAATAACATAAGCAGAATTTGAGTATCTTTTCTTAGCAGTTTCATAAAGTAGCAATGTTGCTGCTACCCAGTGTGGTTTAAAACTAAAAGTATTCTGCATTTATCTGAGTTGTTGAAATGTTAGTTTAAATTCTACTGAAAAAAGAATCTATGCCAAAACATAAACCATTTCAAATAATTGCAGGGTAGTTTGTTGTTTTTTGTTTTGGTTTGGGTTTTTTTTTCAGGACTATTGTTCTTCAAATGGCATGTGCAAATGTAATTATTTTTAAGACTTCTATTCTGTGTGGTGTAATCCATTTGCTTCATCCCAGTACAACTTCCAGTGACATCACTAGGAATGAGGAAAATCTGAAAAGATGAGAAATTTGCCCTCAAGCCCTGCAACAAGGTTTTAATCAACATGTAAAAGGTGTATGTGGTCCCACTGCAATGAAAAGGAATTACACAAATGGGAGAACTTTGCCCTTACAACACAAAGTACCATGAAGTTGCATGCTAAAGGAGGCAAGATTTTCAGGAGCAATCAGCACAGAGCTAACACAACTGCTGCTGAAAGCAAAACAAGCAGTTCTGGCCATAATCTCTCATGTCCTTCCTAATAGCAAAGTGTCAAAATTGAAAAACATGGTCTGAATGTCTCCATATTTCACAAACTCAGAGGTTATCTTTACATTCTAACAGTAATTTAGACCAAGCCTTCTAAAATTGTTGTGCATTTTCTTGAAGGGGAATAAGTTACAGATGATGTGTTACATACAAGAGTATTCCCACATGAAGTTAAATGATACTCTCCACGGCACCCAGTTGTGCCATTTGCAGTTGGCTTTATCTTGAAAACGCAGACTGCTTGCCAAGAGGTGTTCCTCATCTTTCAAGTCTGGGCAAAATCTCACATGATCCAGAGGGCGCATGTTTGATTTATATCTGAGATACTCTTTTACACTCCATTACTCACACACTTTTAATTGCAAAACACTGCATAAGCACATGTGTTGGAGGACAAGACTCATTTACTACACAGTCTGAAGGGGAAGCATCAGGTTTTCTGAATGAATATTTAGTACTTGAACAAGGAAAAATGTTGTGTCAAACCAAGGAGCTAGAATGACTGTCAACTGGTGTCATCTTTGCTCTGGCTTTCAGTAACTTTCTGTAATTACATATTAAATTTTGTGCAGGGTACACTTGATACTCCAAACATGTCAGTTCTATTAAATTAAATACAATCCGGGAGGGAAATGTGAAGAGCCTAGATATTGTGGCCAGCTTTGAAATCAGATGTTGTAGCTAGAAGTCTTCATATTTTTACCATTTTTTCTTTTCTTTTTTTTTTTATAATTTTTTTTTAAATCTTCATGAAGGATGAAAATCAAATAGCTCACAAGTTCCTGGGGACTGCTGAGTCAGCTGGAAAGTTAGTGAATTATGTTCTTCAGTCTGGTGGATCGGTAGATGTGGATTAATGGTTCTGTAAGATCTTCAAAGTTTGACTTCCAGCTGAGAATATTGTACTGCTATATCTGCTGATTCAGCTAAAAGAAAGTTCCTGGTTTGAGTCTCAGAGTTAGACATTTAAATATACATTTTAAATTAATTCAGTTAAGACTCTATTGCTACCCTGTGATTCTAAACTTGCAAGGTGGGAGCTTTAAATTAAAAACCTAAAGGGAAACCATATTTACTCTCTTTGCCATATCAGTCTCAGTCCTTTAAGTTCTTACTAACCTAAACGGTTTGGAGCTGAGGCTGCTCAAACCTGCAACTTAAATATTTTAAACAATATTCTGCCTGTAGTATACCTCTATGTGATATATCTGTACTCTACCATAGAGTAAGTTTATTTAAAAATAATAATTAAAAAAAAAGCTCAATCATTTCTGGAGAAGACATTTGATGCTTAACATAAGGTAGGGACTCTTATTTATAAAAGTTATAAAACACTCTTGTAGCCATTTGCTTTTCCGAACTTCTCTGCTCACTGTAAATCTTTACGTATATACAGCTCTTTCTGAACTAGCTGTTTCTCAGCAGCTAGAAATAATCAGAGAACAGAGGCAGAGAAAAATTAAGATGAAATGTACTGTAGATCCAGTTGTGAATCAAAGAAAAAAGCAGGGCTAATAAAGTGTTGGAGCCAAAATCCATGAAATCAGGAGTTTACACCACTTGAAAATCTAACCCTTAATCTACTTCATTAAATATTGCACCGTTTGCTTCCGTTGGTCCCACATTACAATCCCATTTTTCTTCGTTTCTAATTCGCTATTGTTATTAATTGCTACTCCTACTATTATTGCTGTTAACTCTCTATTGAGAAATGATTGACCTTAAATGAACTCCAGGAAAGGACTTCTGAAACACAGTTTCAGTGTAATGAAGTGGTATTTTAATTCATTTGCTTTCCTGAACCATTTCAGTTTATCAAATAGTTTGATTTTACTTATTACTTACTTACTGAGTTATTAATTTATTTATTTAATCTGAATAATTAATTTGTTTTATCTCCAGTGCTATGATCTTATTGGCATCACAGAGACATGGTGGGATGGCTTCTATGACTAGAGTGTTGGAATAGAATGTTACAGGCTCTTCAGGAAAGACGGGGAGGGAAGACAAGGAGGGGATGTCGACCTTTATGTCAATAACCAGCTGGAGTGCATGGAGTTCTGCCTGGGGATCGATGAGGAGCTGACTGAGAGGTTATGGGTCAAGATTAAAGGGAGGGCAGGGACAGGTGCCATTACAGTGGGGGTCTGCTACAGGCTGCCTGACCAGGAAGACCAAGCAGATGAGGACTTCTATAAACAGATAGGAGCAGCCTAACATTCACAAGTCTTGGACCTCATGGAGGACTTCAATGACCCTAACGTCTGTCAGAGGTACAACACAGCAAGGTGTAAGCAATCCAGGAGGTTCCTGGAATGCACTGATGGTAACTTCCTTGTCCAAGTGATAGACGAGCCAACAAGGAGAAGTGTTATGCCGGACCTTGTTCTCACCAAAAAGGAGGGGCTGGTGGGGAATGTGAAGCTCAAGGGCAGCCTTGCCCGCAGGGACCATGAAATGGTGGAGTTCAAGATCCTTAGGGCAGTGAGGAGAGCACACAGCAAGCTCACTACCCTGGACTTCAAGAGAGCAGACTTTGCCCTCTTCAGGGATCTGATTGGCAGAGTACCATGGGATAAAGCCCTGGAGGGAAGAGGGGCCCAACAAAGCTGGTTAATATTTAAGGTCCACCTCCTCCAAGCTCAGGAGCAATGCATCCAGACACAGAGGAAGTCAGGCAAAAATGCCAAGAGGCCTGCATGGATGAACGAAGAGCTCTTGAACAAACCCAAACAAAAAAAAAGGAAGTTTACAAAGGGTAGAGAGCAACGACAGGTAGCCTAGAGGAATACAGAGAAATAGTCCAAGCAGTCAGGGATAAGGTTAGGAAAGCTAAAGCCCAGATAGAGATAAAACTGGCCAGGGTCATCAGGGGCAACAAGATAGCCTTCTATAGGTATTTCAGCTATAAGACTAGGGAAACTGTGGGCCCTCTCCAGAAGGAAAGGGTAGACCTGGTTACCTGGGATATGGAGAAGGTTGAGGTATTCAGCGACATTTTTACCTCAGTCTTCACTGGCAAGGGCTCTAGCCACACCGCCTGAGTCACAGAAAGCAAAGGCAGGGACTGGGAGAATGAAAAACCACCCACTGTAGGATAAAATCATGTTTGAGACCGTCTGAGGAACATGAAGGTGCACAAATCAATGGGACCAAATGACATGCATCCACAGGTCCTGAGGGAACTGGCAGATGAAGTTCCTAAGCATCCTATTTGACAAGTCATGGAAGTCTGGCGAAGTTCCCACTGACTGGAAAAGGGGAAACGTAACTCCTATTTTTAAAAAGGGAAAAAAGGGAGACCCAGGGAACAACAGGCCAGTCAGTAACACATTTGTGCCTGGCGAGATCATGGAGCCGATCCTCCTGGATACTCTGCTAAGGCACGTAGAAAATAAGGATTGTTGGCGACAGCCAACATGGGTTCACTAAAGGCAAATAATCTGAAAAATTTATTTGCTTTCTACAATGGGCTGTATAGCATTGGTGGATAAGGGAAGAGCAACTGACATCATCTACCTGGACTTGTGCAAAGCATTTGACACTGTCCTGCACGACATCCTGGTCTGGAAAGACATGGATTTGGTGGATGGACCACTCGGTGGATAAGGAATAGGCTGGATGGTCTCACTCAAAATGTTGTGGTCAATGGCTCAGTCTCCAAGTGGTGACCAGCGATGAGTGGTGTTCCTCAGGGGTCAGTACTGGGACCAGTGCTTTTTAACATCTTTGTTGATGACATGGATGTTGGGATTGAATTCACCTTCAGCAAGTCTGGCGATGACACCGGGCTGCATGGAGTGGTCAACTGCATGGAAGGGAGGGATACCATCCTGCATGGCCTGGACAGGCTTGAGAAGTGGGCTTGTGTAAATATCATGAAGTTCAACAAGGCCAAATGCAAAGTCCTGCATGTGGTTCAGGGCAATGCCAAACACAAATACAGGCTGAGCAGAGAAGGGATTGAGAGCAGCCCTGAGGAGAAGGACTCAGGGGTGTTGGTTGGTGAAAAGCTCAATGTGAGCTGACAATGTATGCTTTGCAGCCCAGAAAGCCATCCTGGGCTGCATCACAAGCAGCATGGCTATCAGGGTGAGGGAGGGGATTCTGCCCCTCTGCTCTGCTCTCATGAGACCTCACCTGGAATATTGTGTCCAGCTCTGGAGCCCACAACGTAAGAAGGACATGGACCTGTGGGAGTGAGTCCAGAGGAGGGCCACAAAGATGATCAGAGGGCTGGAACGCCTGTCCTATGAAGGCAGGCTGAGAGAGTTGAGGTTGTTCAACCTGGAGAAGAGAAGACTGTGGGGAGACTTTATTGCAGCCTTCCAGTACTTCAAGCTTACAGAAAAGCTGGAGAGGGACTTTTTAAAGGGACAGGTAGTGTCAGGATGACGGGTAACAGTTTTAAACAGAAAGAGGGTAGATAAAAATCAGATACTAGGAAAAAAATTCTTTACTGTGGGGATGGTGAGACACTGGCACAAGTTTCCCAGAGAAGTTGTGGATGCCCTATCTCTGGAAGTGTTCAAGAACAGGTTGGATGGGGCTTTGAGCAATCTGGTCTAGTGGAAGGTGTCCCTGCCCATGGCGGTGGGGTTGGAACTAGATGATCTTTAAGGTCCCTTCCAACCCAAACCATTCTATGATTCCGTGATTCTATGGTTATGCTTTAAACAAGTATGCAAAATAGATATTATAACTGATTCCACTGTTTACAAAATTCTGTAATAAATACATGGGGAGTGCTGGGAGAAGAAAACAGGAAAGGTGAGAGAGAACTGTGGAGAAAGACTAAGACATAGTTCTTACTTTTTAACAAGCCTCACAAATCACATAATATCCTTTAAACAATGGTTACACCTTGGACTCCCGTCGAGCCTACCTCACCATTGATATTGCAAGTGTGACACCTCTTATCCCTTTATTAACCTCTCTATTTTATGATCTGTTAGTCATAGATGCACATCTGCTTCACAGGCCATAACAACACCACCTGCCTAAACATCTTAAAAACAAGGTGTCTAAGTACATAAGCAGGACACATGCTACCCGGCAATGTGGAGTGTATCCTGGTGGTACAGCCAGTGGAGCAGCAATATCCTCAGCTGCTCATATGGTGTACACTTGTGGTCGGCTGGCATGGGGTTTGGGTGAATAGTGAGAAAATCTCAGGTTCAAACAGTTGCAAATTATTTAAAGGGAATAGGGGTGTGAATTTGTTATGCGATCGTGTAAAGGAAGAGCCTTTCATGATACATATGTGCAAGCTGCCAGGTCAAGGTCATGAACGCTAAGCCTGAATCTCTGTTCTTTCATGGAACAGTACTATACTGTAGCTTTCCACTCAGTAAAAATAAACTGTGTAAAGGTTCAAATGAGTTCTTTTATTTAAAGCTCAGGGGAGATAGCTTTGGTGCCCTGAATATTCTAGCAATCAACCAGTCCTGTAAAGGAATGCCTTCTAGCTTTGAATACATTTCAAGTGCCTCTGTCACACTTCTCCTTCCTCAGACACTCCAAAAAAGTCAGCCATTGCTCTGATGTAGAATTGATATTCTTGCTAGGACACAGTCCTAGGAAGTAGCTCCTTGGCAGCCATGCATTGGAAAGAATCTATCTGCTGCCTTTTCATTTATTTGTTTACTTAGCCTAGGTGTCCCCTGGTTATGTATTATGGTTCTTCTTATATATGAGCAGTTGAATTAATATTTGTAGAATCATACAATCATAGAAAGGTTTGGATTGGAAAAGCGCTTAAAGATCATCCACTTCAACCCCCCTGCCATGGGCAGGGACACCTCCCACTAGACCAGGTTACTCCTCATCCTGTCACTACACTCCCTGATAAAGAGTCCCTCCCCCAGTCTTTCCTGTAGCCCCCCTTTAAGAACTGTAAGGCTACAGTAAGATCTTCCCACGCCTTCTCTTCTCCAGGCTGAACAAGCCCCTCTCTCTCAGCCTGAATATGAGGAACACTTCTTTCCATATGCCTTCTTTAGATGAAAGTATTGATCAAAGACTAGAGACTCGGGGCAGAAAAAGTTGCACTGCTGAACAAGAGACACCAATGGGGGTTGTGTTTCACAAAAATGTGAGCCCCATGCCCCAGCTGTGGTTTATAATGGTGTAACTGCTAAGACAAACCTGTGTTAATGTTTGAAGCAGGAGAAAGCTGGACCCTAATCTTACCACCTCTGCATATTCTTGAGAAGTCAGTGGCTGAGAGCAGGAATCGGTGCTTCCTGCTTGTATTGCAGCCTGCACCAGCGATAATAGCCGGGAGACAGAGAAGTGACCTCATATCACCCTTCATCCGGAACGAGAGGCAGCCTGGCACTGACTTTGCAATCCAAGTGCTTGTTTGCTCCATACAAATGTTCCAGCAATGTTGCTCATAAGCTGCTGTGTGTTTCCCACTCTTGGCATGGCTCCTTCCTTACCCACCGTTAGGCTGTGCAGAAAGCCCAATGTTAAAATTGGATCGTGCCAGAATTTTGACGTCATCACTGTCTTGTGGGTGAAATCAGGATGTTTTTTAATAGAATCTTGGTTTGGTTGATGTTATTTGTTGGTTTAGAAGATATAAACTTGTGAAGAAAGGCAAACACAAAGTTTTCCAATAGTCAGTTTTTGAATGGTTCTCATTGGAAACACTACTGCTCTGTAACCAACAAAACAGTTCATTTAGCTTCTGTCTTTTTGGGAATCCCTTACTTGACTTTAATTACTAAAACACACTAAATGAAATCCTGGTCTTTTCTAAAGCTATTAGCAGCATTCCCCTGGACACCATCAGGGCCAGAATTTCACCCGTTCCCTCACATTCCTACTTCGGCCTCCAAGCTTTGGTGCTGAGAAATTGCGTAACGGAATTGCTCATCTCAGCCCACAGGGCATGGCTGTTGACCCCACTTTTACACAGCTGGTGTGGAACACAAGGACATTTCAGGAAATTTCATCTGCCAAGAGGTGCTTTCCACCACACTATCTATCACCTTAATAACTGCTGGGGAGCGAGTACATAATGTGCTTGACATTAGCACCTGGTTTTATAACACTCCAGTTAAATACCAGAGGCCAACACTACTGGGCCTTATTCAAAACATTGCTCAGCTTTAAACCAGATTGTTTCCCAGAAAATGCTGGAGAAGAAAATGATTTTCCAAAAGAGAGTGAACCTCTTTAGTCTACTGGGATGATTGCTTATGAAAAATCACTGATTGCACCTCTAAGTGGAAATTAGACATGTTTAAATGTCACTGATTGGAATACCTGACACTGTAAACCTAACTGAAGGAGAGATTGACAAAATATCCTAATCAGGAAAGGAGACCATTAAATTAACGTAATATTCTAATGTACTTAATGAATTATACAAAGGGTGATCAATTCAGTTCTAAAACAAATCAGTTGTCACAGGCAGTGGATTTTTTAGTTCTTACCCAAGTGTCTACTTAAAGATTTGTGTGGCAATGCCTTATTAAAAGATGTGACATGAGTAATAGGACATTCACCCTAGGATTTGTATGAATAGTTGAAATGTTACATGCCCCTATTGACAAATGTCTCCGAATTCACAGCCATGAAAGGCGTATGGCCTCAGCAGACTTTTATTGAAGGCTACATAACCTGTTATATGTGATTGTTTAGATTTTTCTTTCTTATTTTTTAAGTGAAATGTGATACTAAGAAGCTACCATACCTGTACAGGTGAAAAGAAAATGATAATTTTGGTGTGCATCCCTCCCAGATGAAAAAAGCTGACCCTCTTTGTCTGACCAAGTTCACTCTAGTCTTGTGATTAAAATATCACATAGTCAAACACAATTAAATTGTCAATGACTTCAGCAACAAGGGCAAGATTTGTTGCCTCTTCATTACTTCACATAATTCTAAAGATGTCTATTGGTTTAAAACCAGGTGTTTGTGGTTATCAATCACCTTGGAAAATAAACCTCCAGGCCAGTTTTCACTGGTTTCTTGATGGGGTGAACACATCTGCCTGCAGCCACTGGTTAGCAAGCACATGTAATTCAGGAAGAAACAGTTACTATCGCCTATGTTGGAGCATTAAAATTATAAGTGTTTGCACTGTTGGAAGGGTTTATGGGCACAGGAGAGAGATTCAGCAAATGTTTTCCCAGTGAAAGCAAATGGTGTTGTCTATATTTCTGAATGTTTACTGAGGTATATAGCTCTTTATTTTTGTCTCTAAAAACTGTAGTCCACCTCAGAAACTTTACAGGTACTTTAGATGTGGAACAGTATTAAAGAAAATACTTAGCAAGCCA
>NW_009647856.1:4587587-4598150 GCF_000708025.1 Charadrius vociferus | reverse complement strand
TAGGGAAACTTGGTTTCTGACTTGTGTTTCTGGAGCTGGACTACCTAAAAGTCAGGGAGCAAGGACCAAAGTCCACCTTTCCACTTTACCCAATGACTGTCCTAATCACTGGGTTTGGAAAAGGATATTTGTCCTTGTTCACTAGATCATGGATCTTTTTTTAAGAAGTGGAATAAAGTAAACATTTTCACTTGAAATAGCTCACATATAGTTCTCCCCTGGGGGAGTGAGAGGTGTGGATTTGGAATTAATCCTTTTATAAGAAGACGAGCTTTGGACCTAGGTTTTCTGATTCCTCTCTCAGTTCTCTGGGCAGGGAGATAATGTATAGAAGAGATTATATAGTGCTTTTAGAAAGTGACATCTTGGGTGTCCAGCTTCAGGAGACAAATCCAAACTCTGAACTCTACCTGAACATTATCATAAATTTTATCCTGAACATAGTTTCTGAGCCTCCTAAGAAGGCATAGAGACCCAGTGCTCTTTTTCTAAATATCTCTTACCTTCTGTTTTGGTTGGTGATCTCAGGTGGCTTCTGCAATCTGCCTTGATGAGCACTGCACACGGAACTCAAACATCTAACCAAAGGTCTAACCACAGACTGCACTGTGGGCAAACACTTTGAAGTTAAGCATTATACTAGTAAATGTTGTGATCCGAAGTTAAGCATTGTACCAGTACATGTAGTTACCCGTAAGTTTATTTGCAGATTCAGATTTTAACTCAATTTAATTTATGAAAACCAGTCATCTAGAGCTCTTCCCATTATCAGTGGAGATATCTGTGGAGATGAATAGGCAACTGCAGGTGGAGAGTGACCTCATCCAAAGATAGCTGTGCTATGACTGAGGCACTTCCTTCAGGAGATTCTCCCTACTTAAACTAGACTTTTCCCTTATGTTTGTGGGGTTTTGGTGGTTTTTTTTTTTGTTTGTTTGTTTGTTGGGGGTTTTTTTGGTTGGTTTCTTTTTTCCTTTGTTTAAGGTTTCCCCTAGAAGGAAAAATCTATTTCTGTTGACTAGAGAGACCTAAGTGATCAGTTTAGACTAAATGCCTAAATTTCAATAGGTGGAACTGCTTAAATGAATCCTAGCCTTCATGACTTACTTTGCCATCTGTAAAATTACAGCTGTTCTCTGCCTCACCAGGAGGCTGTAAGGTTAAATGCACTGAAGATTGAGAAATGCTCAAAAATGAAGGTTGTGTGCAATCTATGAAGACAAAAGTCAGGAGGAATTTTGCTACTGACTTCAGTTGTGCCAGAATTTAACCTGAATGATTTAACTTATATTTGGAGGAAGCTTTTATTTTCTTTTTATGTCCTAGTAATCATAAAACAGGTAAAAAAAGTCAGTATTTGATGACTTTCAGAAAATCAGGCTTTCTTATTATAAACTTACAAAAGACAATAATAGAACTCTGAATAGCAAGGAAGGCTTAAATAATGTCTTGACCATATCGCCTGTATTATTTTTTATAACATTTCTAAGTATGATCACTTTTGCAGATGCTGCTTGCTACGGTTCTTGCTTGGGGACTTCAGATATTTAGAAATGCATGGATGCATATAGCATATTGTTTCACTGAATGTCAGATACTGAGCCACTAGATACACACAACTACAGAAAAAATATTTGGCTATTATACAGGAGTGTGATAAATTCATAGAAAAAATTTGGTCTTGATAATCTCAAACCACTTACAGCCTTAAAACCATATTTATATTTCCTTAAATAGTAAAGATGCAAGGAAGACATGATTATGTTCTGCCTAATATCATCGGATGCTGGAGCAGATCCCAGTTCCTACACCTAGATGTGTGCCCAGTTGCATCCCAGCTCCATACCAGTCAGAGTACACCAATTTTTCTCCCCTACTTTGTGTCTAGGCAGGGGAATGAGCCAGTAAAACCCTCAGTACAGTCTAAGAAGTTGGTTGGCCAATGGAGTATAGACACAGACTTTCGTGTCAGAGGTTGTTTTCTTTTTTAATAAAAGTCAAGCCTTTGCAGACAGGTCACCTTGGCTACTGTTACCCTGATGACTACTGATCACTTCTGGAGGAAGCTTTCTGTGACTCTTTTTCGCCAGAGTTTCAGGGCAACTTGGAAACACATGGATATCTTGTAAGATTCTGCATATGAAAACAATTTCTCATGTAGATTTAGCTATGCATTCAAGTGTGTAAAACCAGACTCTGCCAAGCACTAGAAATATTGTAACCAGTCAGTTCATTCTATAGTGTTGTTTTACTGAACTTGTAGGATGACATTTTAGCAAGAATATGTGTAAGAAACTCAAAGTCTTGCAAGGTGTCTAGAGGCAGCCTAATTATTAATTAAGTATTTTAGCTAAGGACAGAGTTTAAATTGTCTGGTGGAATCATATAATAGTACCTCACAAAATGATCAAAGAAACAAAATGTTCCTTCTACTTCAAAACATTTCCCAAAAGAGCTTGTGAGATGATAACACTTGGCTTGCATGAAAAGGAAAAGAAATGTTTATGTATTTCCAAATATAGAGAAATTACATTTCTCCATACAAAACTCAGCAGAACCTGTAGAATTTAAAAGGCAAACTCCTCTCCTTCTGGAGTTCCAGAAAAAAATAATTCCCAACACTGAGCTATAGTTTGCCATCTCTGACCTCCAAGCTTTAAGATGTCATGTGTTTTCAAGCCCTCACAATCCACCAGAGAAAGCCTGGCAAAGAGAGAAGTGTGGGTTGCTAAGGGAGTTCTACAGCAAAAAAAGACCACATGCTAGCTCTGCGAGTGAGAGGGTGACCCCTAAATCACACACTGGAGTAGGCCCAAATTTCAGCTACTTATGGGTCAACAGAACAGAATAACACTGGCAGCTTTAGAGAGAAATCTCTGAGGCCTGAGCGGATGTGAAGTGGAAATAGTACTAATTTAAGGACTGGAAAGCTTTTATCTTTAACCTCTTGTTTACTGTTGCGGTAAGTCCAAATCTTCTGCAAGCTGAAAGAAGACCTGGATGTAAAAAATGTGTAGTTGCAGGATGATGTTTGGTAACACTATGACAGAAATCCCTACATATGACTCAGCAAAGTATTAAACCCAGTTCACCTGTTCAAGCTGAGCCTATTTGCCTGGAGTACCTAGAAGGAGTAAATTAAAGTAAATCTTTCTGTAATTGCCTATGCATGTCTTAAGAAAATCTCTATTGCCTACCCCTTTCTGTTGCAGAATTTTCCCATTTTCAGACACATTAAGTGCATGTAATTCAGCATCAGAGAATATTCTCAGTTATGTGTGAGCCTTAGATACATTTCCATACTGTTTTGTTTCAATACATGCAGGAATATTTTCTGAAATGCCTATGGCTTGTGATGTCTTGTAAACCAAAACATTTTTTTTTAATGTGGTGAGGTTAACCTACTTGAATTTTTATGCAAACATCTGTCAGTGACATGAGAAAAACAAGAGTCTTGATTATCTGGTAGCCATCTATTATGTATACATGTTGGTAATAATAAAAAATGATCTGTACTTTTGGCCCAGGAATAAAAGCACATATGGAGTCTGTGGGCTTAAACTTCAGTGTTATATATTCTGAAAAGAAAAAAACAATTCAAAGGTTAATGAAGAATCTCTAACTTTTTTCCCCTTCCAACGTTGATGTGGGAGAGCATCATTTCTATTAAGGCAAAAAAAAAACAAACAGAAGTATTGGATTTGAAAAACTATTTTACATGGTATTTTCACTTTTTCAGTGTCATACTTCCAAAAACTAATTTATAATATAGTCACTATCTTCCTCCTGTAACCCTATAATGATTTCAGATTTTAAACCAGGTTCAAATAGCAGCTTCTATTCTTTTCCACTAATCAAAAAAATGGAGTCACAATAGGTAGATCAGGGTAAAAGAATTGTAAAATAGCTCAGCAAAGAGGAATAGGATCCTTTCTTTACTTAGTGGAAAATTGATTTAAAATCTGTCTGGTTCACATCAAAATGTCTTCCACAAAACTGGTTCATTCTACTTTTAAATTGCACAGAACTAAAGAGTTTGGGATTTTTTTTTGTATTTTTGTTTTGTTTTTACAATGTCTAAGCAAGTCACATAGAGTGTTTTACAATGGTGATCAAATTTGATGCCCAGAAAAAGCTGTGGGAATTGAGGCCCATGAAATCTTGTTTCAACTGCTTTTATATTTGCTGGCGAAGATGGATATCATTCTCAAAAAGAGAAGGGCGTTACTTTGGCTCCCAGTGTATTGCTGATCCCTCCCTTGTGTGCTTGTCTCAGGAGAAGCAGGAATAATTGTATAGTTCAACCCTCAACCAGTGATCAGTAAAACTATTTATTGGTCATCACTCTATACTCAGAAACAGTACAGTCTAGGAGCCTGTAAAACCAGGAGAGAGTTTCCCACACTGGGAAAAGAAGGGCAGTTATCTGCCCCAAGCCCCTTATTATTCTGATTTTTAATAATTAAATAGGTGGTTGGAGCTTTCAATCACTTTCCCCCAGCACTTCTCTTGGACTCCAGAATAGGGAAGTAAAGGCAATAATTCAACGGTTTCAAGGGAAGAACGAGACATTTAGCTGGGAACAGATGGATCTGCTATGGAAAGCTCAGGTGTTCATTAGCAACCAGCCACCAGCACTTGAAATTAGTGAGGAGAACAAATATCTAAAAGCAAGAGATGCAAGAACTCTTTGCATTATTTAGGGCTTGTGACGCATGCTGAGTACTTTTTTCTTCAAAAAGTAGGCCATTGAAATCATAAGGGCTATTAGTGGAGCATAGTACTATTTCTTGTGAGGAAAAGCCTGACTCATACGGTTGAATTTTTGATGGCTTACAATAAAAAGAAATGATCCAAGTCCTCTGATCATTCTATTTCAAAGCCCAATGTAACATAAAGAGCGTTAGTAAAGTTTTTTATGTTTAATTAAATATTTTAGTGTGTTTATTTTTGCTTAGAATGTAATGTTCCTCTTCTACAGTGGCTGCACATAACATGCTTAGTTTTCTTTTTTGAATTGACATTGGACATCTTTTGCAATTCTCAGGAAAAAGCTGTAAAACTGTTTTAAAAGTAATTTTCTAAAAGTGTACTATAGAAATATAGTGTAAATAGCTGTGTTTTCCCAACTTCAGAATCTATCACACATATTTTGCTGCCAGAAACTCCGAAGTTGTAGAAACACAACAGTTAAGCAATCTATGAGGATATGGGATTTCCTAGCAAACTCACTGAGAACCATGTCTTCTAACTTGGGAATGTTTACATTTAAAAAAAAAGCACTGATCTAATTAATCTGTGGTCACTGTCAACAAAACTTAGAGCAATAGTCACTGTGTGAACCGGCACAAAGGAAGCAGTCAGATAACCCTGAAACAAGCTGCCGAGCCCAGATGTGTGGTCTTGCAGGTTGTCACTTGGTTTGCCCTTTCTGTTTACATCACTTAGTTATTTTTTTTTCCATTAGCGAAGGCCTTCAGATGCAGGGCTGATTGGTGTGTTTTCTTAGTTTAGTACCCATTCATCATGTTCTAAATATTGATCCTGCCGCTAGAGTCCTGTGTCACTGAAATGCTGGTTACTCGAATCAATAGAGGATATTCTTGTTACTAGGCTGATAGGATCTGGATGTCTGTGACAAGACTTTTATTTTCACTGCTAACGCCATCACTATGTGAGATCCATTTTCTTGCTAAGAACCTAATTTTTAAGATACCTGCACACTCAGAATGAACATACTATGTTCAGAGTTGAGTGAGAAACACCTTTTTTGTCCCTCAGTCTAAAATCTCTTTCGTCTGTTTCACCCTACTGCAGATTTCAGAGAGGATTTGGGGAAAAAAAGGGGACTACAGCTCACATCCTAGGACAGACAGTAACCTAGGGCAAGAAAATCAGAAACTTGGAACTTTCCACATGCCTGCTTCATGTAACATGTTTTGTAAAAGTAAGATTAATCAAGTAGTTTGCAGTTACATTGTCTACGTGCCAGGTTGCCTCCATTCCACAATGCCTATTGTGGAGTAAGTGAAGATCTTTCCTTCCCACATACACACAGACACTCACTCATCTAATATTACATTTAGACGAGATTGCTTCCAGCTTGGACTCCCAAATGTTTCCATTGGGACACAGTAAATACTCCATTTGTGTAGCATGAGAATTCGATGTATGTGAAATCACTGTTTAATGAGACAAAACACAAGCTGAAGGTCTGATTGGGTCTTGGATATACTTACAAATTAAACACTGAACCATATGTCTAAGAAAAGAAGCAAAACTTCACTGTACTGGAAGATAAATCAAGCACAGAAAATATGACAAATCTGTGTTTCCATTTTGTGATGTTTTTAAGTGGGTGTTTACTGGTAAACTATATTTCACTTAAAATTAAGAGACCAGGGCAGACACATATACATACACACATATATGAATTGACTTATGACAGACATGTATGTATGTGTATATATATAACATGTATAACCCACAAATTGCATTAGACAGAGAAATGGTCACTTTTGAGGGGGATGAAATTGCAAAGATATAGTTTTACCTGTAAAAGAAATATTCATACAAATAGACTGAGACATTCGATTATGTTAAACTGCAGCACCAATAACAACAAAAACCTACTCCGTAGCTACTTTAAAGCTGAGCTGTTGCCATTTTCAACAAAAACATTTAGCTACTGATTGAGACACTGATTCATTGTGAGTACCAGCGAAAGGAGGGGGCCAGGTAGAATTGCTTGACTTGCCTACTGAAAAGATGCCACTTAAGAGAGTGAGAGAGGAGGGAGGGAGCAGAAAAAATCAAATTGGTTTTAATGGTTAAAATTTATTTTTGTGTGTGAAAAGCCAATTTTTTAATATTAAAAAAGTTTACAAACTTTTCAGCCAGTGTTCAACAGCTTTTTTTTTTCTCAAATCTATTGGCAAAATTTGTCATTAAATGAAATATCATTTCATGTTAGAACAGTTTCCTGCTGCAAATACCATATATGTGTGATAAAAATTGATTCTTCTTGGTATGTGTAAATATAACAAAAAGCAACTTTATATATTTTTTTTTTTTAAATCAGTTTTCTGAAAGGAAAAAGTGAGAGATCCATATGAGGGCATGTGATACCAAGTAGGGGCCTACAACCAAGGCTTAGAAAAAGTCAGAAAGAAAGGACATAGACAAGCTTTTTGTACTAGTTCAAATGTTGGACTGAAGCCTTAGTTTGGGTGTTTTGTCTGAACCAGTTCACTTGTCACTAACTCATTTCCGCATAGTGAACAAATGAATACATTTGCTTTTGAGTACTGGTATGGTCAATATGTGATCATTCTTGTTGATAAATGAACTCTTAAAACTTAAGTGAAAAAGTCATAAGTAAAAGCTGAGTGCTTGAGAATTCAAATAAATAATTTGTCAGGAAACTGTAACCATCTGTCAGTTCCTTGTGCTGTTAGTCTTTTTCTTCTTTTTTCCCAGGCCACTAGAGAAGATGGCCAAACTGCCAAAATCAAATAAAGAACATACCTTTTGGGCTTTTGATCAAAACAAGTGAGAAGATGATCAGTCACATAAAGCAAAAAAAAAAAAAAAAAAAAAAAAAAGATCATAAAGAGTTTACTTAGATCGTCAAAATGAATCACAGATTTACACTATAAAATAGAGACCAAAAGTACATTCCTGAGTTATTCTATGTCAACAGCCATTTTAGATAGCAAGAAACCTACTCTCCAGCTTTATTCTACAAATAGCTTTGAAAGAACTAAGGCCAACATGGAAATGACAGGTGTTTGATATGAAACAGCTATTTGAAAATACTGGCATCTCATTAAGAATAACCCAACTTTCCAAAGTGTAGATTTGCATGAGAAACCACTCAATCCCTGGGTCCTTTAGAATTTAGATGCCATATCCTGCTTGGAAATTACACCAAATCCTGACAGGTTGAGGCTGTTTCTCTGCTTTGTTACTCACAGAAATTATAAAGACAGTCCATGATGTAAACAGTCAGAGCAGACCAGCTCAGCTGTAGCAGTGCTAACTCAAACACTAGGAGCAGCATTATCACCAAGCAACAGGATGCAGTAGCCTGCATAGGCTTGTTTCAGCACGCAGACTTCTGCTACCCATGGTAGGAACAGTCTCATCTACTGCAGGCGTCTACATTTCCTCCACAGACACTCCTCTTGGGGTCCTGGTGATGTCAGAGGAGAGAAATATGCACTTTTAGGGACTAATTCATGTGACTTACTTTAGACATCTATTTTAAGAAGAAATCAGGGGTGCGTATGCTTAGGGAATGCACTACGTATCTAGAGAAAAGGTCTTTTAAACCTTACACTGTATATGCTGCGTGGAGATTCTTTGAACAGGGATTCAGCCTTCTTGCCCATAGGCCATTAACGCAACTAAGGAAAAGGCTGCTAATTGCAATGAGTCCCTATAGCAATTAGAAGTTTCTTGCCCTAAGGTTGTAGTTGGTTTATTCTTTTTCTGCTTTCATTGCTTTTTCTTTTTTTCCCAGTCAGATCCACAAAATACCCATGTGCTTGATATTTGCTGGCCAGTTAAAAAAATTCAGAGTTGCCAGACAAGACAATAATTACAGACTTTGTGTGGTCTCCTCTGCTTGGCATATATTCAGGCTCCCTAAAGACATGAAGCTGCTATTTGCAATGCTGCAGACCTCTAATACTGTAAGATCTTTAGCATCCTCACTGTAAGCATGAAATGTTCTTAGGTTTTCAGCATTTGGAAATCTTTTTAGCAATAAAATAAAGACTTTTAAAGTCATTTTTTCAAAGTATAGAAAATCGTGTTGTCTGGTTTTTGAGTCTTTGATGTTTACTTCTGATTAGTAAGGAGAGAAAATTACCTCTTCCTCTTCTTCCTCTATTTCCTTCTGAGTGAAAAGGGAAATTCTTGCATACCTCTTAGTTTTCGAAGCAGCTATCTTCTTCAGCTAACAATTATCATAAGAAATGGAGTAAAATCATGAGAACTGGCAAGATTATTTCCCCCCAATAAAAGATTGTATAAAGAAATCACACAAAACTTTAATTTTCTGAAATCTCTGCTTTGCTGTGAACAACTTAAGTATGCTAATGTAAATTACGTACAGAACTTCCTTGTGATCCATCTGTTAGAATATCTTCAGCACATTTTAATGTTCATTAGGAAGCCATAAATAGAAAGAATAGTGCAGAGCCAGCTATTAAGCTTAGAACAATTTTAGTAAAATATATATTCTAATCATCTCCTCTAGCTTGTTGAAGTGATATAGGTGTTTGAAGATATAGAAATAATGTATTGCAAAGCCACTGCCAGTTAAACCATTACGATTTTCAAAAGCATGCTCTAGGATAATGTATGGCTCAAGAAAGTGTCTAACTACATGTGAAATAGAGAATTTTTTTTTTTTTTTAAGTTGGCATCTCAACTGCCCACATTTTTATTTTAAAGTATTTCAATGTGAAGGCAAGAAGCTTGCTTTCTTCCCTCTGAACATCACATCTGAGAAAATCACCCCAGATTTATTTAATTTACATTCCAGATCTGAGATCATTGTATATGGGCACCTCTCTGATCCTATAAATAATGACTTCACTTTTAAATGTGCCATTTCCAAACATTGACACAACCATTATTTTTCATGATCTGCTATTGTGATGAAATATCGCCCAGCCTTGGCCTCAGCCATAGGATAGGAAAATATTTTAAATTTTGAGGCCTGCTAAAAAAATAAATATAGGAAAAGAGAGAAATAGTTTGTAGAAAGATATGTGGAATAAGTCCTAGTTTTTATACCAGGCAATATGTAAACAGCTTAAAGCCCTACAGAGTATAAAATACAAAGCATTATATGATGTAGTATCTATCAGGTACTTACCTTACATAGCAGTCTATGTAACTCCATTAAAAGCATGTTGATTTTCCTGTAGAGGGGGTATTTCAGAAGTATTTGTGAATTTTAAGAAAAGATATATATATTTACCTAGCAAATACATGTATTGGACTGAGGTACAAATTCTTGACTCTGCCTCAAGCTTCCTGTGCAATATTGGAAGAAAATTAGGAAAATAATGTTACTGTCCTTCCTGCGTTTCTCTTAACAGCCCTAACTTGCCCATGATGGTGGCTGCATGAACACTCCAGCATCACACTCCGCAGCCAGGGGTGGGAGTGCTGGCTGTCTCCTGAGGTCCAGGCAAGAGCTCCTGTCCTGGTAGTTTCACGGGGTAGAAAGTGAATACAGTGTCATGGCCATACTGAATGGCTGAGGTGGTGCAGTCTCTAGATTCAATTTTTTAATATTTAAATAAAATTTCCTGTCCTTTTTTTTTTTCTTATTTATATTTTGTTTTGGCTTTGCTGGAAAGACACAGAGTAAATGTCTGCATTGTTTTGCAAAGTGCCTTTTGATACCTTGCTTACTTAAAAATTGCTGCTAAAATTTTCTGTGTTACTAAAAATGGGCATAAAATCAGTTCAGGGACAAGTTGAATATAGTAGATTTTCTTTATATTATGACTCCTGAAAAATAGTATAAAAGACTTCTGCTGA
>NW_009647856.1:4584806-4587567 GCF_000708025.1 Charadrius vociferus | reverse complement strand
AAACCATGGCTATATAAATAGGTATGTGATAGTAAATTCTAAGTTATGCATCCTTTTTATTATTGTTTTGTATTAATGTCTAAAGAATGTATGTTTGTTATTTTGAGCATAGCCAGATTGCCGTGCATTCGCATGGAGAAGCATAATAATTTCTGTTTCCTTTAAGTACTCCAGTAATTTCTGCGTGACAATCAGAGATGAGCAAACTAAATGGCAAAAACTTGAACTGGTTTAATCGTTTTCCCTCAGGTAGTACCTGGGGTGTTCCATGGACAACATTTCTCCACCTTCAAATCTCCCCTGAAGATTTTCTCTTTCCTGGAGAAATCATTAACCTTCTCTGTACCGTTCAACATCTCTGCAAAGCTTGTGCAGCAATATGGACTAACAAAGCAGCAGTCAGTGTCTGTGGCAATTCACAATTATCTCCGCTCTCTATCAGACAGAAACTCCACCTTCCTCAGAGCCAAACTGAAAGAATAAAGTGCTTTTTAAAACAGGGGGGGGGGGAAAGGAAGGAAGGAAGCAAAGAAGGAAGAAAGGACGGAAGGAAAGAAGGAAGGAAGGAAAGAAGGAAGGAAGGAAGGAAGCAAAGAAGGAAGAAAGGAAGGAAGGAAAGAAGGAAGGAAGGAAGGAAGGAAGGAAGGAAGGAAGGAAGGAAGGAAGGAAGGAAGGAAGGACCAGTCAAGGGAAAAGAGAGCACATTGGAGAAATTGTTTTCTCTCAACTTCCCAGTCCTATCTAGACAGCTGCCTCATGATGAAGTTGGTAATAAAACAGGAATCCTTCCCAGCAGTGCTACTGAATGCCTGAAAAAGGCAATTTCCATCTTCATGGGCCAGAGTACTGTCTCTTCTACCAGAACACACACCTGCCTCTGCTGGTGCAGAAATTCTTCCCCCTTAGACTTGACTAATGCAATTCTCTGTTCCTAGGAATGAAGGAATAAAGTTTCGTAAACCAAGAAAGCCACTATTTGTTTGAAGCGCAATAGTAGGTCCTGCTTAGCAACATGCTATCGTGAATACACCACCATGATTTTCTTCTCTGCCCACACTGATCACAGGGAGGGATTTAGGGCCCCCCTCATGAGGTTTTGGTATAGACATGTACATCAATATTTGGGGTTTTATTTCTAATTATTATAGTTTTCACAGCAATAAATTGATTATAAGGTACCTAAGACTATCTTTAGTCCTTTTACAAAGTAGAGACTATAATGTCTTGGGGAAAACGGGCAAGAGGATATGGGGGAACTGTCCAGAAGGACAGAGGAAAACTCCCTGATGATGGAAGGGACATGTTGTAGCAAGAGGTGCTGCTTTACCTCAAAGCACTCTGCCTAGCTGCAGGACATTCCTTTAGGGCTTGTGTCCTCCAGCCCCCCTGGAATAATTTCTAATCCCTGTGTACCCCTCTGCTCAAGATATTTCAGTGAAACGCTATTAATGAGGCGAGGGCTAGGAAGTGGAGCTGACCAGCGGGAGCTGGTGGACATCTCACTGCTGAGTGGATCTGGAGCCCGAGCATGAGCAGTCTGGGAGAGAAGATATGTGTGTGCAGCTCATCCCCTGAGACAGCACGGCTGCAGGCCTCATCACTTTTGGAACAAAACAGTGAAATTCCCCTATTTAATTTATGACATGTCTGTCCTACAGGCCACACTGGAGAGTAGGATTAGCCCAAGGTAGCTGTAAAGGAGCCAATTCATGCACGAGACAGCATGACCACAGCAGGATGCAACTCAGAGGTATGAGCTTTGCTTCTCAGAGGTGCATAACAGCCTGAAATGCACTCCAGCCTTGCTTGTTTAAAAGCTCGTTTGGGTATCTCTAAATTATTCTTTAGAAAGAGCATCCTTTTTTCTTTTTCTTTTTTTTTTTTTTTTCCTGAGCTTTTACTGAAGCTCACGGACTGAAAAAAAAAAACAAAAACAAAGACAAATAAATGAATCAACCATGTTCTCAAGACTGGGAAGACAGGAAATAAGAGAGAGAGAGATTTATTGATTTTAATTTTTAAATCTTGGGAGGTGCTCAAAACCTATGCTGATGGGACCATATAAGTAGCTAGATAAAGACAGCAAATATCAGGAGAAGCAATGATAAATCTCGCTCATGTTTTTATTGGGACAAATCCTGAGTTTATATAGCTGAATTATGTGCCAAAAAAATTCAAAGTTGAGTGTCTAGAAATAAGTACCTATATCCATGTGGGAATCAGTGAGAACTGTGAATTCTCAGTACCTCTGAAAATTGCTTTCACATAGATACAATTTATAGGGCTACCTTCAGACACCAAGCTTTGAAAAATTTGGCCAAGATTCCTACCTATTTATTGTTTCCTGGGCCAAAAAGAGTGATGAAAGTAGCTGGCTTTTTATTATTATTTCCATATGCAATATATTTATAAGAATATTTATGCAAGGAATGTTACAGAAATTCCATGCTTTGTTTCCTTTGTGAAAGATACCTTCCTCATAAGAAACACATTATGCTTGGTCAAATACTTCTCTCTATGGGAGGATTAGATCCACAGAACTGTGGGGTTCTCATTTATCAGAAGCACTTAATTTATCACCTGGCTTTTATTAAAAAAAAAAAGAAAGAGATCTATTCTGTTTGGACAGCCACTGTACACTGGATTTAGGAGATTAAGGTTTACTCTAGAAAAGTGTTATTGTGAGATATGGTATGAATAGCATGACATCATTTCTGGCAATACAGTATCAGTGAGTGAGAGGAAAAAAAAACCCAACATG
>NW_009647856.1:4570815-4584781 GCF_000708025.1 Charadrius vociferus | reverse complement strand
TATACTCTTCTCAAAATTTACTGTGTTTTAAGATTGTGTATGCCATATACCAGTCTAGAAATAAGAATAGACAAAACAGCAATAAATTCTTCAGAGGGCATTATTTGAAAATATATTGAAGTTTCTAAGTGTGGGAGAAAGGAATTTAGGGTAGATTAATGAGGAGCCAGTGGGCTTGAATATATTTTATTACTTACCAGAAAGCTAAGGATTTCCAACTTTTACTTTAAATCTTTGGATATAATACTAAAGTTTTTTTAAAAAATACCCAGATATATGTCTTTTTTTTTTTTTTTTTTTTTACCAGCTGTATGACCTTGTTCTAACTTGCATAACATCTTGGGAGGACATATTTACTCAAAAAATAGTTCATTATACTCACTATATTCTCCCCCAATTCAGGAAAAATTGTTATTAAATCACCGTGCTTATTATATTTGATAAATTAATTTGCATGGAATAAATAAATGTAACCTACCTATAACAAAATATATTTAGTTACACAAGATTATGGTCTAGTTAACAAAATTTTGGTTTACATATTTTTGTCATTGCTATACAATTTTTAGAGCATGTTTTCCCTACTTTTAAAGCAATTTAGAATCATTGCAGAAACATGTGTCAGGATATTATCTGTTTTATCAGTACTAAATTCTTGCCTCCCAGGTTTGGTGGTTTAGATCCATTGGATTAATCGTAGAATCATAGAATGGTTACAGTTGGAGGGAACCTTGAAGATCATCTAGTTCCAACCCCTCTGCCATGGGCGGGGACACCTCCCACTAGACCAGGTTGCTCAAAGACCCATCCAGCCTGGACTTGAACACCTCCAGGGGTGGAGCTTCCACAACTTCTCTGGACAACATGTACCAGTGTCTCATCACCCTGACAGTAAAGAATTTCTTTCTAATATCTAACATAAGTCTCCCCTTTTTCAGTTTAAAACCATTACCCCTTGTCCCATTGCTACACTCCCTGGTTAAGAGTCCCTCCCCATCTTTCCTGTAGCCCCTTTAGGTACTGAAAGGGGCTATAATGTCTCCCTGGAGCTTTCTCTGCTCCAGGTTGAACAGTCCCAACTCTTTGAGCCTGTCTTCATAGGGATTTAAAGTGTATTAGGCAGTGTCATAAACAGTACTGTTACTGGGTGGTCTTAACAACAGAAACCGTGAATGCATATAAGGAAACAAAAAAAGTACATATATTTTCCTGAGCTTTTGGACTTGGGATATACAAATAACACTGAGAGTTATCATCATTGCTTTTAACTCCAGTGCTAAGAGGTGCGATAGGCACACTAAGAGATGTTTAGGGTCATAAAGTTTTTAGGAGAAAGTTTAGATTTGAGTTACTTAACAGTTACAAACTCAAGGGCAGACTGGTTTTGCCAATTTCTTAGTTTCAATGTCTTAGTTACTAGATCACATTGCATATATTTTGTATCACAACACTGAGTTTTACTTGTTGAGTTTCTATTGTCATACCATTTTGTGTCTATGTTCATAGATTTCACTAGATTTAGCTTTACCTGTTTTTACCGTGTTGCCTAAATAAGTCTGTCTTTACTGTTTGCCATCCTAGAGCTAAACAGCAGCCATGCAGTATGTCTATAAAGTATAAGTATTTACAGGGAAAAAGTTGTAGATATACCTACATCCCTGCAGTTCATTTGAGCTCTTTAATTGTAACTGATTAATTATATAATTTTTATATCAAGTTATTCTCCTATATCAAAATGATGTGAAGGGATTTTATATGTCCTATGGTCTATTTATCATTGTATTCACCCTGTATTTTAACGATCTTTGACAACTTCCTTACATTCCTAGGATCAGTTTATATATTGCTTTGTCTTATGTTAATATTTGCAATCCTTTCCGTTATGTCAATTAACTGCTAGGACATCTATCTAGACACAATGTACTCAAGTATAATAAAGAAAAGAAAAATACTTCAAGATGCTAACAAATTACAACCATGCCCAGATATAAACCAGATGTATGAGTGATAAACACAGAGATACAGAATTGTCACCACCCTTCAAAATCACAATTTAAAATGTCTCCACCTTTGACCTGTAGTAATAAGCTTTACTAGGGCATAACAGAGATGGAAATCTAGCCATGTGTTTTCTTACTGAGTTTTTGAAAAGTTGTTTTTTTTTTTTTTTTTTTTTTTCCTTGTTGCTTCTTTAGTAGCAGCATTTCTCACACTGTCCCTAAAAACGCTAATGAGAGTGGGGAAAAAGAAGTGGCTAATGGAGTTGTGGCTGCCTGTTAGCAGTGCTCAATGCAAACATGTGCTTCAAGTTATGAAATGGAGAAATACTCTCACTACCACACAGCCTTCTTCCTTCACTCACTATTTCACAGCTGTGTTTAGTGCTGGAGAATATATGTGCTGATGTAAACCAAGAGCACGCATAGGCCAAATACATTTTATCCTACTATCTAGTAACAGCATAGTTCCTGAACAAACCTCCAAGTTTGGAAGACTGATTAATTTCTAAAGACAATTTTGTCACCTTTGATTTGATAGCAGTGGAAGTACACTGACTTTCCTCTGGCAACCCAAAGAAAACATATTTCATTTAGTAGAAAAGGATATATTTATTTTTTTTTTAATCTCTGTGAAACAGTTATTATGAAACATGAAGTCACACAATATCATCTGGATTTCAGTTGCTTTTTTTTATAACTGTAAAATGAAAGCAGATTCTTTAAATCAAGATTGGTCGGTGTTTTGTTGGTTTTTTTTTCCTTTCCCCTGGAAGATGCGTTTTAGTATACTGTGAATATATTTCAACCTGTACCCTGTGTGTCCCTGGTGTTCCAAGGAAATATCATAAGGGTTTACAAATGGTGATTAAAGAGAGCAAAGCCAACTCTCAAAGGGCCTTACTTCACTGTACTTCTACTGTAGTCACTGGGGTCTGAGTCAAAAAAGATGTCAAAGTTTTAGTTCAAGCAAGAATGTTAACCAGAAGCCTCGAGGTCTCCGTTGAGCAGGCTGGAGATTCAGTACCTTCCTTGTGACCTTTCAGGCTGTGAGACTTGGCTGTGCTTCACATGACCTTGGACCGAGTTTCAAGCATAGCAGTTCATACTTCTACAAGGAAATCTTGAAATTGCATCTAATACAGGTTTTCTCAAAAGTGAGAAAACGGGAAAAGCTTTTTTTTTTTTTTTTTTTTAATCAGAGCTTAGCAATGGGGTAGTCTAGTTGTACTTTTGGATACATCTGTGAAGGATTTGCATTACTATGAAGTATGGGAAGAAAAAAAACAAACAAAAAAACATTCAAAACAAAAAACCCTACTGTGAGGTTAATATATATGTCATTCCTCTAGTCAGTGCTATAAATAAATACAGTAGAAGATAATTCTATGAAGGTAAAAAAACTGAGTGCAATTTTACTTGAAAAAATTATTCTTGGATCAACTGTTTGATAAGCCTGCTCAAAAGAGTCAAACTAAATCCCAAATTCTGCTTTGAATGTTGAAGAAAATGTGTGAATTCAAATCTCAGTCTAACAGTGATTGAGTTTTATGTGTAATGCAAAAAAAAATATCACTGATAATTTTCAGGGAAAGTTGCTAATTATTAGCCAAATGTGAGTGTTCTTAGCCAGTCACATTTAAAGGAGGCGACTCCTTTAGGACATGAGATACCTAAAGGCCAGAAGGGATTCCAATCTCTGAATACTTATATCATGTAGGTGCATTTGCATTTAGGACTTAACTCCTCAAGAGGCAAAGACAGGATTTCAGATGCATGACTCACCTTAACATTTCTTATTTAAATACCTCATTGCTAAGCAGGCTGGCTGTTGTACCCTGTTTTATTTACTAGCAGAGACATCACCATAGTGTCTGGTGCCTATAAGTCTGGATGGAGTGGCAAAATTAAGCTGGAGCTCCTGAACTGAATCTAGATGTTGTCAGCATCAAGAGGCTGCCAACACAGGCATTGCATGTCAAAGACAGGATTAGCTGCAATTTAAAAAAAAAAAAAAAAACAACAAAAACGTTACAACTTTTAATCCTTTAAAGGATGGCTGTATCATTTCACCCAGTGAAGACTGCACATATCTATTGTTCAGAGAATATTATGTAAACTGCCAAAGTCTCCGTAACACCAGGGATAGTTAAATATGTAAACAGAAATAATTCTATATTTAAACATTATAGTTCTTCTGGTTGTTAAACTATCATTGGAACAGGATGGAAGCTGGTTTACAAGCTCCACTGTTGTATTTCTACACTGTGGGTGGTAGAAGCCAAGCCATTTTAAGACAATAAAATTTCTTTGTCAAATATGCTGTAGATGACTGTTTATACATAGCAAGATTTGCTTCTCACCTTCTGAACCTTCAGGATAGAACATGGATGAAATGGATATGTTGTTTTCAGTTGTTGTAGCAGCCTGGAAAGTCAGGACTTGAATCTGCTGACATGGCTGTGGGTATTTGCCAGTTCTTTCCCTCTGTCGGAGAATTAGCCCTGCTTTCTTCCTGACTACATAAGATATGCCGAAAGATGTCTTCTTTAATACTAGAGTGAGAAAATGAAAAGCTGGAGCCCTGAATGCACATACAGGTGCACTTCTATCTAAAAATAATATCAGTTTTTGATAAAACAATTTTTTTTTGCCCTGTAAAAGAAGTTAGAAACCAACTGAAAATAGTGATGACTGTATTTAGCATGTTTCTGCAGTCTCCAAATAAATGTGATATTTACCACATAATGTACACTTTATTTGAAAGCAAGATTGATCAATATATACTGGCAAAATCTAATTCAATACTAATAAGTAAGATATTAATTCTAAAATGCAATGAAATTGCAACAGTCGCATCAATGCTTAGATAGTAGGCTGAGGCCCTTTGAAGAACTTCGGTCCCAGATCCACAGAAGGATTCAATCATCTCATTGTCTTTTTAAACAGTTGCTTTTTCATAGGAATCAAAGAAGCACCCTTGTGGATTTGGGCCAAACTGCCTTCACAGTTATTTGCAGCAGTTTAATCTCAAATTCACAGAGATGTGCCACCTTGCAGAGGTGCCTTTTGAAGATTTTTCAGGAAAAGGGAAACATCAGCAGAAATCCAGCCCTGACGTGCCCACCGTGACACAATGCATGTGCCTTGATTCATTCCCCCTTGGTCATGCAGCCTAACAGGATATAAGAAATAAAAGTAGAGAAATTTCTCTTGAGGGAAGGGAATTGCAATTAAGTTTTGAAAGTGCAGGCCAGGATTTTTATTTTAAAACACGCTATCGAACCACCACTTTACCCCTCAATTGCCTGGTGTTTCGTGTCCTTATCCAGCAGAGAGGCAACAAAGTGATGTCCTCCTGACCAAATCCTTGGAAAATGTACTGACGTTTAAGGGCTGTTCTGAATAGGGACATTTAACTCTGCTGGGTGGAGCACTCTGCAGGAAGGACTATGGGATTTGTGATGTCAGAAGAACGGCTAAGAGGTCACTGACACGGGAAAAAGCAGTCCTGGACACCTACCTCTGCTCACAGATTTATCTTTGCTCTTTTCCTTCCCCCACTACTCTCTGATAACTGTGTAATGTAATATAGAAGCAATAAGTAACTATAAAGTATTTGGGGACATTATGATATTTCTGGACCTAGTTGCTGGATCCAGTTGCTGGATCCAATGAAGAAACATGGAAATTCTCTCTTTTGGTGTTATTTATTATATGAAAAACAAGGAATAAATTTTTATTTTAAGGAATGTTTTGGGAAAACACATAATAGAGCATGTATTTTTCTTATAGGCATAATTCTGCTTCCCTGACATGAACAGTATTATTTAAACAGGGTACTGTTTAAAATAGCATTTACAGTACATTTCAATTCGTTTCAGTGCTTCTTTATTTTTGATAACTTTAAATATACAACTGGCATAACTTTTAGACTCTAGCCTAGCAGATTCCGTACTTTGGAAGTTTCTGTGATCTATTCAAGTCTACTTATAAAAGGCAAATATCCATTCCACATCTGTAGCTAAAGTAACATAAATACCACCATTAAAAAAAAAAAAAAAAAAAGAAGAAGAAAGCGTTAAAGGGCTAGGATTTGAAGAAAGTACATCAGCTCCTTTCTAGTACATTTCCTGGAAGACACACATAATCACTGAATCAAGACACACTGTTTTTCATACAAATAATCTGTATCTATTTTTGGTGAGGTCTTTTGATAATATCTGATTTTTTCTGAAAAATCAACACATTTCTCCTATAAAGTATGAAATCAGGCCAGAGCAAGTTTGCCTATTGAAGTGAAATATGAATTCAAGTATCTGTGAATTGATGTATACAATTAAATGAAGCTCTTTATCTGTTTTCAGCTTTGTCAGGATGTATTTTCAGTTGCATCAAATTTATGACCTGATCATTTGTCAACAATTCATTATTGCAACTTGTATTTATTGAATTAATTATCTCATAAAGTTCAGCACATGTAAGATCAGATTGCTTTCATTTTAAGACTGCATTGTTAAAATTCTTAAACACATTTGAAAGAAAACTAAATCAGATTCAATCATTGAAAGATCCTCTTTATCATTCCCATATTAGCTTCCTAAAATAATTTATAAACTACATCTAGTCAGTCTTCATCTAATGTACAACAGCAACTTTTAGTTGCTGAAAACATTACCAGCAAGTTTTCAGTTACTGGGTATGGAGATGTCTATTTAGATAGGGGAGAGTCCTTAACATTTCCCCTCATTTGAAAGTGATTTTTTCTTTGTGTTTTGTTTTTTTTTTGTTTTGTTTTTGGATGTTTTTTTTTTTTGTTGATTGTGGGTTGCTTTGTATTTTGGGTTTGTTTTTGGTATTTGTTTCTCTTTTTTTTTTTTTTTGGGGGGGGTGTTGTGTCTTCTGAATGCTTTTATAAAATGAAGAGTAGGAATGAAAACATGGTTATCAAATGCTGACCTATGCACCCATCTGATCGATCTCATCATAATTTGTTGACTGTGCAGTGTACAAACTGGTCAATTAGCTGGAAGAAAACATTTATTTGTACTGTTCCAATAATTTGTGCTAAATTCAGCACATCCCAAACCTAACATCAACATTATTGGATCCAAATTAGGTAAGGCTATAAAGATCATTTTAAAGGTCTTGTGAAGCCATTTGGTTGTAGGTTATTTGGTTTTGTTTCTTTGAATCCAAGGTGGTCACTCAAGGTTTAGGATAGACACAAAGGCTGAGGTACCAGGCTGCTCTTTCTGGCATGCAAAGAACCTAAGCCAAAAATACTTATGACTTTTTCAGGGTTAGCAAGGAGAAGGTACTTTTTGCTAATTCAGATTTGTCTGAGGTGAACTGGGTGCTGAGCAGGCTTCTTGGCTTGAAATTTCTGAAGTTCACCTAGGCTTCATTTTAAGTGACTAAAATGGGTTTTGAGTACAAATTTGAATACATGTGTGATGAATACCATCACACATCTGGCTGGAGCGTCTTTGCACTCTGGCAGTCTGGCAGAGTATCCATGCCCAGTTGTTGGCAGTGAGGGGTTGCAGGGTGGTCCCTCTGAGAAGAGGTCAGGGCTGCCCCATGCCAGACACAGCTGGTTCCAGTCATGTCCAATGGACCCACCAGGACACAGCTTAGCCCATCAGCCAAGTGGGTGGTGCCTCTGTGAAAATACGTTTAGGAAAGGGCAAAAAATGCCACACAGGCAAAGGAGGAAGAAGTGAAAAGGGTGAGAAACAGCAGAAGGAACACCAAGGTCAGAGGAGGTGGGGGAGGAGGTGTTCCATGGCACCAGTGCAGGTGTCCACCATGGCCCACAGAGGACCCCACACCACAGCAGTTGGATGTTTCATGAAGGACTGTAGCCCATGGAGAAGCAGAGGAAAAGTGTGAAGAGGAAGGAGAGGCAGAGAGAAACCAGATACTGACCATAACCCCCTGTTCCTTATTACCTTGTACTGTTCGGAGGGAGTTAGAGGAGACGGCAATGAAGGAGTGAAGTTGAACCTGAGGAAGGGGGCAGAAAAGCTGTTGGTTTAATGTTTATCTTTTCGTTACCCAAGTCTATTTTAGATGGCAAGAAAGTTAATTTTCCCCAAGTCAAGTTTGTTTTGCCCATGATAGTAACTGGTAAGCCACCACACCATCTTTATTTCAGCCCGTGGACTTTCTTTTACCTGTTCCTCCTATTTTCTCCCCTCTCCTGCAGAGGGGGAAAATGAGTGAGTAGCTGGGTGGGAGTTTGGCTGTTAGCCAAAGCTAACCCACCACATGCAGAAACAGAGATGACTCACTTATATGCATAGTCAGCATCTGAGAGATGAAAATGGCAGTCTGACGTAACAGAAAGATGCTGTGGACTTGGAGGAACCATGACAAAATCAGTATCAATTAGAGTGGAAGATCTCAAGTTAAAAAAAAGCTCTGCTCCTTCAAGCACACATTTACTTACGATTTCAGTGCTTACTACCACAACACAAATTTGTCAAAGTTTGAAGCACACTAACAGAGTTCCAGAGACTTCAATCCTATTCCCAGCTGTGCCAGGCAGATGCTTTAGCAACCTGGGAAAATCACTTGATTCTTCTTTCAAACAGGGTTTGCAGACAGTAGTCAGACTGCTTTAGACCAATGCTTAGAAATGCTTACAAAACCAAGTCAAGGTTTCATACATGGAAGCGTAGCAATGCTATAAGTTAAATACAGGTTGTTATGCTTCTGCTTCCCCTGCAAGACTTTGTCTGTTTAGTCTATTTAGCTTATATGCCCTTGAGGAGGAGTTGTCTGTATATAGTGTTTAGAACAATGATATTTAATCTAACTGTATTACCACACATAGTTTTAACTATAGGAATGGTCTCAGAGAGGCCATTAGCAAATCCATTTGCAGAATGCTAAGCATGAGCACAAATGTTTATGGGACTTGAGCCTCCAAATGCCTGAAAAGGCAATGTGAAATGGGCAAAATTTGGAACAGCTATACTGAGCTTAGCTGGGAGTTGGTTGTGTTAAAGTAAGGATGGAAATGTTTTTTTATAATGAAGCAAAATAAAAACAGGTCTATCTTGAATTGCTAGTGATATGAATGCTTATTAAATCAGAGTTTCATGGTTCTACAAAATCATATGAAGGTTTTTGAATGTGTTTGCTTTTCATGGTATTCAAGCACATAGCAAGGGTCTGTTAAGCACCACTTTCAATATGCAGTTTAAGGTAAATCCCATTAGGATCTAAACACAAGACTTTTTGATTAACACACAGGCTAAGACATCTTTGAAAATGGAGTTTGCATATGGTTTATCACTGTTTTTTACTTTCCTTTCATATACAGTCACTGATTAGTCATAGAAACTTAGCTCAATGTTTTTTTCCATTTACTTACGTTTAACTCAGCTGTTTTACTCAAAGTTTTGCTGCTGAAACAAAGTTGATTATGAAGCCCAGCTTTTAAAGGAAAGTTGTTCTGTCTTTGATTTCTGACAGTTGGCTGTACATAGATGTATAACAGGAATCACCCATTTTAGGAAAGTGTTCTTTATAATTTTGGGAAGATAAGCTTCCATTTAAGTCGGAATTATGATCTTGTGCATTTTCTCATTTCCTTGAATAAAATCCCTTGATAAGCCTGTATCAGGAGAGGTGTTGCTGATTTGGTTGTGAGCTGGGCTGAAGGCACTGCAGACCATGAGTGATTAGGCCGGGCGGTGAGAAGCGTGGCACTGCTGGTAACATGGCGCTTGCTTGTAGAGATTGTTCGGTGTGTGTCAGAGGTGAAAACAAATGCTGTGCTGAGAAATATAAACCAGATTTCCTTTTGTTGGCCTGAGGATAGGAAGTGGTGAGAAGAAGAGAGAGGGTGAATACTGTAAATTGAGGCTGAAGTGAATTTTTCACAATAAGACTACTATATGAGCTAGTATGAGCTCCCTGAGGGTGAAATTCACTCTTCTGTACTGGGATAACACATGAGTGGGGTTGAATTTAAAATATCTTTTGAAGACTTCAGGGCAGCTACAGCTCTGTTCATATAATCCATTGGCTAGTAGCCCTTGCTTCCCTCTCTGTGCCTAATTTACAATGCTGAATCCCCATGTGTTTGATGGCCACCAGTCAAGGTAGCAAATTCAGCACATTAAGAACTAGAAAAAAAATATGCTCTGTAACTTGAGCCAAATACTGAATCTTTATTTGTTGAGATGTTACAAACCTATATCCTTTGTGCATTGTGAAGTGGGACTGGTGCAGATCTTGCTTTCTCAGCAAACTATATTAGCATTTTCAAAGACTGAAAAATTGATGGAAAAAACACAACTAGAAAATCTAGTAATACAAAAGCAGAGCAAGAGGGAGAAGTGAAAGAAACTTTTATCATTCATTACTGTGATGCATTAAACTCTTGTCTCTTGCAGTAGAAAACCCCCACTAGAACCAATTGTATGGGCTCAGTGTGACAGACAGAAGAATTTGGCCAAATATTTCTTTTCTGTCTATTTTCGTTGCAGTCAGCCATTAGAAACATATTTTCCCTTTTAAAGAAAAAAATAATTTTAAAAGATTGCTTTAATACTGAGCTTTATATTACTTCCCCAACATTGCTGTGTTAAAACAAATTGTATAGTAAGGACAGTTTCTGTGGCCACCTCTTGAGTAGCAATTGTATTTAGTGTTTATAACATCTCCATGGGTTTGATTCTGAAAGCATAAATGACAATTCTTAATAGCACTATAGATTTCAATGAGGACATATTAATCAGTCTGAATAGGAAGAATGAAAATCTACATTCTTAATTTCATTTGCAATGTAAGAAGATGCTGTATGATCTAAACTATAACATAAATCTTTAAATTAGCTCTAAAAATATGTCAGACTTTGTTCTCCTTCC
This sequence comes from Charadrius vociferus, assembly GCF_000708025.1. NCBI lineage: Eukaryota > Metazoa > Chordata > Aves > Charadriiformes > Charadriidae > Charadrius > Charadrius vociferus. Next base: position 4,573,899 of record NW_009647856.1, on the reverse strand, counting down.
ACTGCTTCCCTAGCAGTTATAATTCATGACCTATTATCCCTGTGAAAGGCTAATGGATGTTTTAAATTCCTTTAACACCAAACCAGCAGTTTGAGGAATAAATGCTAGTGGGTGGAATAACTCTTGATGCTTCCTTCCTCCTCCCAAGGTGTTAACATACTTCTACCTAGATGGTCACCTAATGTCTTTATTTCTTGGGGGGGTTCTCATTTTATCTCTTCCTCCTCAGCTGTGTGGCCTGCTATTCTCTTGGCATTTCCCTTGAATTTATTACGTAATTGAAGGGAAGGTCTCCTGCTTTATAGCTGCTGTCTGCCCTCCCCTCCTTTGGTTCAAAGACAGCTCAATTCCAGAATGCAGGTGTGTGGTTTTTATGTGCCTTATCTCCATTTTCACAGTAAGATTAATGAGAGAGCCGCTTGGTGAGGTTTTCCAGGTAGGAAAGTTGTTAGTAAAAGGGAATGACAAATATTTTAAAGTCTTTGCTTTTTTATTTAATGTCACAATACCATTCAACTGTGTCAGCTGACATCAAGACAGTATTGTTCTAGAAGAGGTATGTGTGATTCAGTGTTGTGAAAGTATCTTTTGTCAGAGTGAATCACTTCTGTTTAAATTGTAGAAGGCCACCTACTCTGATACAAACTAAGGTGTTGCTAAAGAATAATATCAAATGATTTGTACTACTGCTTTATTTCTCATCCTGCTGAGACTTTTTTTCTGTATATATACTGTATTGTTCTAATCTATGTTTTAGTGATTTCTTATGTATTCTGGATAAAAGTAAAGCAAAAAAATGGTTGTATAAACAGCACCAAATCAAGACAGTTCTCCCCTGAAGAGGCTAAAGATGTTATAGGATCATGCAATCTTTTCTTTGTTTTCTTCCAGGCCCTATTCTAGGCTCATCTCCCTCCCTGCCTCGGCCCTTTATTTTTTAATATAGCGATTAATTGTCAAGTAGAGGTATCCAGCTGGTACATCCAGACAATTAAACATATAAACCTGCAGAGCACCCTTATGGTAAAAGGAAAGTAAGTTCATCCATCAGAGGTAGATCCAGCCTAAAGGAAGCTGGATGTGACATTTCCTACAGAAGTGATCTAACCTTGTCTTGCTAAAAAGGGAGACAAAACTATCGTTACCTTCTTCTCCGTGTCTAGTTGTGAAAGAAATTAAGTTGCTGTTTTACTTGTGTTTGAGCTGGTGCTGTTGATCCACAATGGATTTACTTTGTGCACAGTCATTTGATCAGTTTGGGAAACACATTTGTAAGGTCAATTTTCTGAGCAGTTACATATAATTTTCGGTTGCACTGTAGTGCACTTTAGTAAGTAAGGATTGTTTTAGGGAAGGAAAAAGGTATTTTTCTTAAATGATTTAGATACAATATTTTCTCAAGACACCTTATACCTTTGAAGGCTGTGTCCATTCTTCTCGGTAGCCTGGTGATCACTTAAAATGACAACACTAAACTTCTTACTGCTGACATTCAGTTAATCAGTACCCACAACTTAATGTAGTGCCCATAACTTCTACAACACCACTGGGAGTTCTCTGTGACAGAATTCTGAAATGGTTTTGCCTATGTGGCAAAGTTTCAGAAAGGTAATACCACCACTACCACCACCTAAGTTCTAGAGTATATTTTTTATTTCTTAAAATTTAACTTTAAAAATGACAAGTGTGCTGCTACTATAGAATGCTGTAGAATTTCTAGTACACTGGAGTCTGCAAAAATGAAGTTAAACTTTCTGTTCAACATCTCGTTCATAGGTGCCTACACATTTGTCTCATTTCTTATTCATACTTTAACTCACAATTTACCCAGAACACTTGTAATATTAATCCCATATACTTAGAGCTTGTTCTGAATAGGAGGCATGATTTTCAGAAGCAGATGGCTTGGGTCTACTAAAAGAATGTAAAGAAACCTAACTTACTATGCTTTTAATTCGTATTTTCTGAAAAATGCATGTATTTTAATTGGATATGAAAGTTCACAGTGTTTTCTGAGCAATTTTTCAATTTTGGTGTGATTCATATTTGTATTTAAAAAAAACATCTAAATTATCACAGAATCACAGAATTATAGGGGTTGGAAGGGACCTCTGGAGAACATCTAGTCCAACCCCCCTGCCAGAGCAGGGTCACCTACAGCAGGTTGCACAGTATTGGTCCAGGTGGGTTTTGAATGTCTCCAGAGTCAGAGAATCCACAACCTCTCTGGGTAGCCTGTTCCAGTGCTGTGCTACCCTCAAAGTAATGAAGTTCCTCCTCATGTTTAGATGGAACTTTCTATGCTCGAGTTTGTGCCTGTTACCTCTTGTCCTGTCACAGGGCACCACTGAAAAAAGACTGGTCCCATCCTCCTGGCACCCTCCCTTTAAGTATTTGTAAGCATTGATGAGATTCCCTTTCAGGCTTCTCTTCTCCAAGCTAAAAAGACCCAGGTCTCTCAGCCTTTCCTCATACAAGAGACACTCCAATTCCCTGATCATCTTTGTAGCCCTTTGCTGGACCGTCTCCAGCAGTTCCCTGCCTTTCTTAAACTGGGGTGCCCAGAGCTAGACACATTACTCCACATGAGGCCTCACCAGTGCAGAGTAGAGGGGAAGGATGACGTCCCTTGACCTGCTGGCCACACTCTTCTTGATGCAGCCAAGGATGCCAGTGGCCTTCTTGGCCACCAGGGCACATTGCTGGCTCATGGGCATCCTGTTGTCCATCAGGACTTCCGGATCCCTTTCCACAGAGATCCTCTCCAGTAGGTCAGCCCCTAACCTGTACTGATGCGTGGGGTTATTCCTCTCCAAATGCAGTACCCTATGCTTGCCCTTGTTGAATTTCATAAGGTTCCTCTCTGCTCAACTCTCCAGCCTGTCCAGGTCAAGGTGAATGGTAGTACAGCCTTCCAGCTTGTCAACCACCCCTCCCAATCTTTTGTCATCAGCAAATTTGCTGATGGTACACTACATCCCTTCATCATTGATGAATGTATTGAACAGGACTGGACCCAGTAGTGACCCCTGAGGAAAACCACTTGTTACTGACCTCCAACTACACACTGCACCACTAATCAAA
>NW_009647856.1:4544923-4567664 GCF_000708025.1 Charadrius vociferus | reverse complement strand
TCATGTTTAGATGGAACTTTCTATGCTCGAGTTTGTGCCTGTTACCTCTTGTCCTGTCACAGGGCACCACTGAAAAAAGACTGGTCCCATCCTCCTGGCACCCTCCCTTTAAGTATTTGTAAGCATTGATGAGATTCCCTTTCAGGCTTCTCTTCTCCAAGCTAAAAAGACCCAGGTCTCTCAGCCTTTCCTCATACAAGAGACACTCCAATTCCCTGATCATCTTTGTAGCCCTTTGCTGGACCGTCTCCAGCAGTTCCCTGCCTTTCTTAAACTGGGGTGCCCAGAGCTAGACACATTACTCCACATGAGGCCTCACCAGTGCAGAGTAGAGGGGAAGGATGACGTCCCTTGACCTGCTGGCCACACTCTTCTTGATGCAGCCAAGGATGCCAGTGGCCTTCTTGGCCACCAGGGCACATTGCTGGCTCATGGGCATCCTGTTGTCCATCAGGACTTCCGGATCCCTTTCCACAGAGATCCTCTCCAGTAGGTCAGCCCCTAACCTGTACTGATGCGTGGGGTTATTCCTCTCCAAATGCAGTACCCTATGCTTGCCCTTGTTGAATTTCATAAGGTTCCTCTCTGCTCAACTCTCCAGCCTGTCCAGGTCAAGGTGAATGGTAGTACAGCCTTCCAGCTTGTCAACCACCCCTCCCAATCTTTTGTCATCAGCAAATTTGCTGATGGTACACTACATCCCTTCATCATTGATGAATGTATTGAACAGGACTGGACCCAGTAGTGACCCCTGAGGAAAACCACTTGTTACTGACCTCCAACTACACACTGCACCACTAATCAAAACCCTCTGAGCTCTATCTATGAGCCAGTTTTCTATCCACCCCACTGTCCATTCATCTAACCGACACTTCCTAAGCTTGCCTGTGAGGATGATGTGGGAAAAGGTGTCAAATCCCTTGCTGAAGTCAAGGTAGGCAACATCCACTGCCCTCCCCTCATCTATCCATCCAGTCATGCCATCATAGAAGGCTATAAGATTAGTCAGATAGGACTTGCTTTTGATGAATCCATGTTAACTACTTCTGATAACCTTCTTATCCTCCAGATGCTTGCAGATGATGCCCAGAATGAGCTGTTCCATCATGTTTCCAGGGATGGAGGTGAGGCTGACTGGCCTGTAATTTCCTGGGTCTTTCTTCTCGCCCTTTTTGAAGACTGGAGTGATGTTGGCTATCCTCCAGTCCTCAGGCACCTCACGTGTTCTCCATGACCCTTCAAAGATGATGGACAGTAGTCCAGCAGTGACTTCTGCCAACTCCCTCAGCACTCGTGGGTGCATCCCATCAGGACCCATGGACTTGGGTTATGTGCTTGCAATGCTTAGGGTATTTTCATTCTATTTCCTTTAACTACCTCCTTTTATATAGTAATTGGAAATTTTAAAAGGTTTACAATAGTAGACACTAAAAACTGTTTTAGGGATTAAAATATGAACTAGAGATGGTTAGGTAATAATTGGAAACAGCTTCTCAGGTGGTGAATGAATCCTGTTTCTCCTTTGCATCCCTTAAAGATTTGCTGGCAAACTTATCTCTGACTAATGTAGCCTTTTTCTAATGGGTATTTTATGGCCTAAGCAAACCATCATGGTAATTAGCTCACAATTTAAGGCTGAAAGAAGTGTATTGTTTTTGTGAGGAGCCCAAGAACCAAAGTAATTGGATTAAGAATAAGATGGTTTTCAAACACTGAGTTATGCTAAATACTGCGCTGTGAGAATGATACAGGACTCATTCTGACTACCCAGAGAGAATTAAAACTGAGAACCTTACTCTCTGTGATGTTGATTATTTGGAGCTGGGGAATCCAGTTGAAAGGATATAGCTGCAATTTAATGCGATTAGCCTGCCATATCAAGTCATTGGATAATTGTAGACCTTGCAAGACACTGCTCTTATGGTGTTGATATGCACTGGCCTCTGGGAGAACTGATTGAAGAGGGATGATGAGAGTAAAACAGATTCGGATAAAATTAGAGACAACTGGGGCAAATAGATGCAGATTTTCTCATTTTAACACAAAAGAAACCTAGCTGAGGTGAAATGGAATCTGGCTGTAATATGCTGAAAAGCTACTTATCACAAGTCCCTCTGGTATATGCAACAAACATATGGAACAAGGTTGAGGCTTAACTGGTCTACTCAAGTTCATATGACACATTCATTATTTTCTGCATTAAAGAAAGAGAATGTCAAGATCAAAAGCTCCATTCTGATTAGCTGGCAAATGTGCAGTATTGTAGTACAGAGCATGCATTCATGTATAACTACTTTGCTGTATTTGGAAATCAATTTGTTTCATTCCTGTTGAGGAAGTACTATAGTATCATTTCACAAGAATAAAAGGCCTGAGCTTAATTGCTGGTCATACGATTCTGAACTCTTGTTCATCACCCGTACCTCCCACAAAGCATATGTCAACTACACTGCTGTAATTCTGTTTTATTCAGAGATTACACCAGTTTTGGTTCACAGATACTAGCGCCATGCAAACCATTTGTCTAGGGATGAAATAATCCAAAGATCACCAAAATAGATGATTAATTGGATAGCGTAGATACAAGCCACCGATATTGCTACATATGCACAGATCTAGTTGAGTGAATGGAAGCTGTGCTTTTGAAGTAAAACCAAATTAAATTTGGGTTGTTATTTATAATTGAAACTTTAGTTATTTGTGCAGCACTATAAAATGCAATATTAAGTCCCCCTACAGTCCGAGGGATTTAACTTAACTAAGTGCTTTTAAGGATCTGTGTCCAAGTCATTAATGTTTCTTTATTTATGTCACACATTATGAATCACCCACAGTCAATTAACAATGAATCTAGATTAATGACATCATACAAACTGCTTATTGTTAAAGACAAAAATTACATTCCTAAGATTATTAGAAAGTGTATCTTGCTACTTTTTCGTTTTCCAGATCATTGCACCTGAGAGAATGGATTCCACTAAAACATAAAATCAAAGTTTGGCCTGATTTCATAGTGAGGTGCCATAATGCCATTTCATTCAAACTTGCAAGTCATTTGAATTCAGGATTAAAGAATCATGGTATAGAATCATAGAATAATTTAGTTTGGAAAGGACCTTTAAGGTCATCAAGTCTAACTGTAATCATTGAGTCCAACCATGTACAAGCAAAATAAACCGTCATGGTAAATTTTAAAGTGTATATAGACCCCTGCAAGCCACCTGTGCTAACACTTACTTGATTCAAATTAGTAGTAAACAGAAATTTCATTTTATTGTTTCACCTTGGAATAAAAGTCAAGAGTTTATTCTTATTTGCATTTAGATATGATGTCGCCTGCCATTTGCACTGCAGTAAAGGTTATATTAGTTGGCAATGTCATATATTGTATTAAATGTTCTAATATGAAAATATTTCTCCTAAGGTGGAGACTGTACGTAGGGATTGTAGGAAGCTCTTTCTTTATGTTGATGTTGATAATAGAGAGCGCAGAAAGTGAAAATGGGAAATTCAGACTATTTTTGTGTAACAAGAAACTGCAGATGACTATACCAAGACAGTATTTTGTATGTTTTATTCTTTACAGTCATGAACACACAAACATACTCACTCACCCAGACATTTCTAAATAAAAAAAAAAAAAAAAAAAGAAAAAGTTGCTTTATCTGGAACTGCAACTTTTGAAAAGCTGCCAACCCCAGCTAGCGGTCATGGATTTCTGTCAGAGCAGGCATCAACAGCTTGTACAAAACCAGGAGATGTTACATCTGCCAGTTAACTGCAGTTCACTGTTTGTCAGAAGCAGTCTCAACTGAAATAATTATAATCAAAACCTTGTTCTATGAACAATAACCTAAATTGCTGATGACCACAAGCTTGGAGACTAAAAAGTGACGGTCGTTCAAGAGTTTCCATATTTTCTATGAACTTTCTGTATTTCTTTGATGGACGTAGGATTACCCTTTAGTCACCAATTAGAACTCTTAATAGTTTTTAACTTTTTCAACTTTTCTAATTGATAGTCATCTTTTTCAGGGTTATCTTTCTACCCAGCATCTTTTTCAGTTTTTATTGGATCCCAAATATCAGGTTTGAATTCTCTTTAAAAAAAAAAATCCACATGGAATTTCTTGTTTGTTCAGAAATTCTTATTGTACACAAATTCTTGAAAACTTCCCAGTTACATTCAAATTCTTGACAGTGACTGTAAACACAATGCTTATAAATAAATTCATAATAAAATTTGGAGAATAGGGAAAATATTTTGTTTCATATTGAGCCTGCTTATAATTTATTCCATGGAAAATCTGTTTCTCCAAAAGACATTCCTGACAATTTACTTAGAACTAGAAAAATTGGTATTCATACATTGTGATTTAATTTTGTAAGGAATCATTGTCTCACTCTATACTATTTTGTGTGTTTAATTTTTTAAATTATTGGACATTGTTCCACCAATGTAGAACAAACTGTTAATTTTATTTTTGCATCAGTTGTTTTTTTAAGATATCACTTTCACTGTTGAAACTTTTTGTCTCAAGATTCTGAAGCTGTCTTTATATCAGCATATTAAATATGAAGAGATCATTCTCTTGTCCTAAGTCCAGACCGCATGGAATGACTTCCATCGATACTATTAGAATATCTCATTATCTTAAGGCACTTGACTGTAAATTACAACTAGGAATAATACATTACTTTGTTATCTTCTGAGCTATGCCCAGGAAATATTTGGGACAGTGTTAATTGGTCCATGTCAAAAGTTTTGAAAATTTTACAGTATGAGTGATGAAGCTTCTGAGTGCTCGGAAATGTTTCTTAGTACCACTTAATTTAGCAATATAATTTTAGCCTTAGAGAGAATAAGTAGACTGCATTTCAGGGGTCTGCAAAAGCTGATTAAAAAAAAAAAAAAATCTTAAATGTAGTAGAATAGTCTATGTACATGAAACTCCTCAGAGAAACGAGCTTACACTTCCCTTCGAAAGAAGCTCATGGGTTCACATATCATGAAAGTTTGCGAACTTGTGTATTTAATTAATTACCTGGAGTTTTCCCAAACCTCAAAAGCCTTCATTTTTTATGAACTATATCTTAGTTACAGATAGTACCTTTACTCTATTTAGAATCATTTGTTTAGCTATAGATCTGTAGGAAATCTTGTGGTTCTCGCATTTTTTGCAAACTTTTTCTTTGCTTTTCCTCCAAAAGTTTGGAGTACTGTCTTCATTTTTCAGTTTTCATATTTGAATGCAAAACCTCAAAGCTAAGCTTGGTCAAATCTGAAGGGTTTCTTCCATGTTTGCCTCAAATCTATGATTCTCAAATTATTTTACTGCAGATTAGAAATCAGATTTGTTTTATTTGAAACTATCCTATCACAGAACTAAAGGGTGTTTAGTTTTCATACCGTTTTACATATTTTCTCCTTTATGTAAAAAAGAGGGACAAGAACTTTGCATGATATGCATCTAGAGATCAAAATAATATCGTTGTAGACATTCTTCCAAAGCCCAGATATGAACACTCAAAAGGAACTTAAATTAACTTTTTGCAATTCCTTCACAAAAGATTAATATTATTATTGAAATGTTAAGCAGTGTTTTTATTCTTTCCCGTTATTTGTGACACATGTAGACATCTGTAAAAGATTTGGTATTAAATTCTTCCCCGTTTGAAGCCAAATACAAAAGTCCTCAGTAAGACTGAGCTTTGCTCTATATCTTACCATGCTTCGAAAAGCTATCTTGTGACTTTAAAATAAGTTCCTATAATTGTTTGTGTTATTCTGTTTCTCTTCATTCTTGCTGCAAGGGAAGATATCAAGGGGAACTTTGTTTACATCCGATTGTACACAGGAGAATGCCAGCAGTGAAGGTTATTGAGGTTAAATAAAAAAAAAAAAAAAAACAAATACAAAAACCCCATACACTTTGCTATAGCAGTACCTGTCTAGAATAGTTAATATATTACTAAGTTAATAGAAGTGTTATTCAGATGCATCAAGCATTTAAGTTTTGGGTTTTTTTAAAGGAGTTTATTATATACAACCCATAAGGTACACAAATTTTTGTCTTCAGTTCAGTTCTGCATTTCTTCAAGAAGAAAACACTAAATTAATATGCAAAAAAGGTTTGTAGAACTATATGTAAGTGTGCTTTTCTATGAAAGGGCAAAGAAGAATAAACCTGGTGTTTCTTATGAGCTCTTCTAAAACAATAAAAATTTATTTTCTAACTCCAAAGTCACATTTCTTAATTCTGACTTTACAAAGATGAATTGTCGTTCACCATTTTATTGTTAATCCTTTTTTTATGGTTTGCAGTAAACTGGCATTGTCAATAACTTAAACTCAGAACAGATACAAATAAAGTCTCTCATGTCAACATATATTAAATCTAAATATACAGTAAATATAAATAGTACTTAATAAGGAAGTAAATTGTGGTTTACTTTCACACTATGTTCATGGCTGAAAGATATCTTGGTAATGATAGAAGAGATGCTGCACGTATTCTCACACACCCGCTTTAGCTCAATGACTTTGGATATCCTTGGAGAGGACCTTAAGGAACCAAGACTCTCATAAACTCTGAGAAACCTCTTCAAATAGAATAGAGAGTAAACTAAAGTCTCACAGGCTCAGCAAGGACAACATGGACGCATTCAAATTTATTAGTAACCTTCTAACATCTTTTAGACTATTTAGTAGAAATTAACTCCAGGATAAAGGTAAAAGATTAGTGTACTTACTGAGTCCTTAATGCCATGGATCATGGTAAAGTAAGCAGTGACGTCAAAGACCTTTGCATTCTCCTGGGCTTTGATGGATTTCTTCCATAAAGATATATTCTTCCAACAGATCTCTGATGAAGTAGTACCACAATCACATGCACAGAATAATGATTCCAGTGTCTGGTATTCAGAAAGCAGCACGAAGATGGTGACTGTTTTTTTACTTTCCTGTTCTGTTACAGTTCTAATGCATGTGTTATCTTCATTGTCCCAAAACTCACATATTTGTGCTGTTGATGTTTAATTTTTGCCAATCAGAATACTGACACTTATATGATTCAGTAGCTTGATGAAGGTCAGTATCATCTGCGTCTGATGTCTAGGCTATAGGGTCAATTGCTCGTACAATGACAGTGATGATATTTCTTTTCCTCTTATTCCTTTATCCCACCTAACTGCCGAATATATTTGCTCTGGAAGTCATGCATTAAATTTGGCCTCTCAGGCTTGATGGATCTGGAAGAATACTAATCCAAAGGGAGTTATTGTGCATTGTAAATCATAAATATCTTGAGAAAAAGGAGAAATGTGTCAAATTCGGAGCAAACACGAGTCATGGCACGATTGTCTTCATAAAATCAAGTTCTCTTGAGTATATATTTTTATATTATTTCAGTGTGAAAGAAATACTATCCACATCTAATCTGAAATGCATGCTTTTGTATTTCAGTTTTATTGCTATTTTCACCCACCAATAAGGAAAAAATGAAATTTAAGTCAAGAAATGAGAAAAGTACATTCAAATTGAAATTAATAGCCTATATCCATACCAAACTTAGATGTATGATTGAAACATACATAGTTGTTTTCAACATAAGTATAATCTAGCTGTAACTTCTTGGTACCTGCTGTAAAAAATGCAGCTTGCAATACGGCCTGAACCAAATATGAATCTCCTGCATGAATTTACTTGTGTGCTGAACCCTGTACTGATGAATAAGATTTTTTACCTCAATTTTCTAGATTAAAGCTATCTCAGATGTGCTAGACACACTGATTCCATGCTCCTCAATTTCATTCTTAGTATCCTCCTCCCCAAATGGATTATGTACTAGGTAAGAAAATATAGAAGAAAAAGAATCAGATTCTGTTCCACTCTCTTTCCTCAAGAAAAATGTCACATCTATTAATGCTTGTGAAATTTTATCACATTATTTAGGAACAACAAATGTATTTCTCTTGTTTTTAACCAAAATTTCCTTCACTGTAGGTAGCACGGTGTGCGGAAAGAATATGGAGGTATTGCTCTCTGTGTTGTGTCCATTATATTGATGTGAAAAAGTTACAAGGTAGACCCACAGAGAATTTAGCTAAATACTTAACATAGTTTCCACTACTAAAGCGTGCAATGGTCACTTAAAGATGTTGAATTTGCAGTGTTCATGTAATTTTGGAAAAGTATTATTCCCTTAAACCATTATGGCAAGTTATGAACTCATATCTCATGAATGTCAGGTCTTTTTTTTTTTTTTTTTTTTTTTTTAAGCCAGTCATTTCTCTATCCATCATCCCCAGAAAGGGAAATAAAAGGCACAAAAAATGTGATCAAGTGTAAAAAGAGAATCTCAGTCCCCTGCATGACGTGTCCTATTGTGTCTTAAAGCACACATGTAAACAGAAAAACAGGAGTCATAACTGATATTTTTATCCATATAGTAAAGATACAGTGGTAATGATTGTTATTTTCATTTTGAATAAAGACTAACTAACTTTACAGGACAGAAAAAGAGCCACTGTGACTCTCCATTCCCTCTTTCTCTTTGGTGTTCAGTAACTGTTTCTGCTTTTTCTCTGATTTTTCTTTCTTTAAAAAGCAAAAACCTTTCAAAAATACCCTCTAAATGCATTCTTTCTTTTTGTTCCATGTATTTGCCCTGTTGCCAACATAATTCTGTTAATTAACCTTTATCAACCTTTTTTAGATCTCTTTTATGAACTTAAGCACCGAATAAGAGAACTGTCCATAGAAAACTTAGGAGAGACTTCACTGAAGCAAAAGCTTGAAATTGTTTTCAGTAATGAATTTCACACTGGAGTATTCAACTGAACTTGAGGAGATTTAAAGTACATTTTTATTATCCCTTGTTTAAGTTGTGTTACACTGATATAGTGCAATGTCTCAGTTTAGCAGCTGTTGTTTACACCTGAAGCTATTGTAAAAATCTAGGATCTCATCAGTTTGGGTGTATTTTTTTTTCCCCATCATTTTCTTGACTTTTTTTCTCGTGACAAATGAGGCTTTTATAAATTAACTCAGCTGGTGCACATTTGACCCCAATTTTTGAATGTATTCCCTGGGTCAAGTACTTTTGTGTGTGAGAATAGAGTCATTCTTCCCACCCTGAGGCAGTCAGAGTACTCGTGCATTTAACTTATCATCAACACGTTTTTAATCATAAATATTTTCTACAAGTTTCATCTAAACAAACAGATCTAACCCTAAAAAAAAAAAAATAAATTAAAGTCAATTACAATTTATTTTCTAGGCTCTGCTTACCCATATTAAACTATTTTACTGAATAATAAATTAAAAATAAAAATCCGTTTCCTTAGAAGAGCTGGTATGGGCATGTTTCAACATACTTAAGTGAAAAGGTATTTTGCTCTGAAAAATCAAAAAAATCTTATCTTCTGATTTTTATGTAAATGTAAGAATGATATTACTATACCTGTACGTGACTCTCTCTCTCTCTCCCACTTTCTCTTATCAGTTTCTTCCATTGTCAGGAGTTTTGCTTCTACAATCTAAGTGCCAACATATGGTTGCATTCTGTAACATGAACTCATAGCTAAATCTATGAAGTTCATTCTTTAGTCTCCACCTTTGGGACATCAGTAGGTGGTAATCTTAGCAACCTGGATGTGATATCACCATTGTGGCATTTTCATTGACACAGCTTTGCTACAGAGACCCTTTGCCCCCAAGTATAATTCCTGAAAAATTAGCCTCTCATTACAAAACATTAAATCTCTTGTCACTCAACCCTGTAGCTTGATGGAAGTGTTGGATATGCAGTGGGGGTAAAAAGCTCCCCTAAGGATTAAACTTGGCACTTTCCTGCTTGGTGATACAGGCTCTGGATGGGTGGTCCCTCTGGATCTCCTTTCAATAACAGGTTCACGGACAAGTAGACTGCAGCTATAGAGAGGATTAGAAATTTTTAATTCAGCAACCCCAAAATGTTACGAGTTTTGAAGTGCCAACTATATTATTCTTTTGCTTTGTTACATTGGCAAGCGGAAAGGATTGCCTTTGATGAGAGTATTTTATTATTTAGTATCACAAAATATCTTCCAAAAGCTTCCCTCCTGTGTGGTTTGCCTTTTCCTACTTTAACTTTCTAGTGAATGTTTGCATTGCCCCTTCTTTCCTCCTTGTGGTGATTTAGGTTTGGTGAAATCTAAACAATGTGTTTCATATTTCTTATTTGCCAAGAGAGACTTTCAGGGCAAGGCTGAAAGAAAGCAGTGCTTTTGGTTAACATCTCCCATGAAAGCAATATATCTAGAATAATTGTCCTGGGAAAAGCAAGCCAAGGAAATTTGCTCAGCTGTAGACTGACTGAAGAGCTCAATGATGGGATAAATGGGTTACCTTATCTGAATACTGAATAATGTCAACCTGCATATGACAGCTTTGATATTCATGCAAATCGTTATCACATTTAGGTAAAGAAGAAAGTTCATCTAAGAATGTAAATGTTAAAAATGTTCCCACTCTCTACCAAACACTACTGGTTAGGGTTGAATATTAAATGTGTAGTAATTCTCTTTATATAAATTCCTTCTGGAATTAAAAAAAAATAAACAATAATTTTAATAATTTTAATAAATATTATTGTCTGTGTTTTAAAAACCTAAACAGTTGAATAATGATCTGTGATTGCTAACATAGAAGTTAGCAGAGAAATGAGTCAACACATACAGTACTTTGTTCATGATATCAACAGGAGATGATAATTTAGGACAGGAGTTTTAAATATTGCTCAGGGATTTTTCAGCAAACCTGGTCAAAGTCATTGTTATCTCATAATTTGAAATAAACCACAGGTTTTGTTAAGTAAATGAATGACTTAAAAATAAGACTCCTATTTTTGCATTTGAGGGGTAAATTTTAATGACCATTTTGAAATCTGTTTTTACAGGCATATTTTATTTAAACTATGTGTTAAGTGTGCAATAAATCGCCACAGAAAATGGAAATCAAGAAGAACCCCAGTTTAAGTCTAATTAACCCCCCAGTTTAATTATTGAATCAGAGGTTTCAATAACTAAATGATCATGTCATGTCTGGATTAACTTTGACTATAATGTTAGTATTTAGCTGCATCACTTCTAAGAATTAAAAAATAGAAGTTTATTCACTTCTAAGTACATAAAATAACCTGCTGAGCCACGTTCACTGTGGTTTGTTTATACTGCTTTCTGGAGTTGAAGGGCACTCTTCATCTTCTCTTTATTTGTGGTTTAAATTAGGAGGTCATACAGCCCACTGTAAAAAAAAGAAAACAATAAAACACACACCCCCCCCTGTATTTCTGGCTTCTGTTGCCTATTGGCCAGCCCGGTTTGAAATAGTGCTTGGAAGAAATTCATTCCCTTGAGGTATCATGATCATTTTTCAAGTGCAAACTCTGTTCATTCTCTCTGGAGATGCTTTGATTCACTTTCAGCCTATCAGTGACATATGTAAGGTACCTTTTCAAAGTATGTATCAGTGAAATTCTTCTCCTGGCTTTTCACCTACTAATTGCAAGCAGGGAGCTAGTTCTCCTTTTTCAAACAAAGCCACAATTTTTACATCTTCCCTCAGTTTAACTACGGTTGTAGAGGCATATACTGCATAAATTCTGATCACGATAATGTGAAGCTTTCATCTTAGCTTGAAATAGCATCTGTCTGTTGCAACATCTTTGAAATCTTGATTGATAAAGAATTTAGATCTGGTTTTAATTATTGTCTTATGTACTTGGCAAAGGTTAATATTTTGCATGGGGGAAAAGATGAGGCTATAATTCCTGGATTTAAGGCAAGGACTCCAGAATTTTGCTCAGCTATGCTTTCCTACCCTATGCTAGAGAAAACATAAATTTTTGAAATGAAGAAATTTACTGTTTGTTTGAGGAATATGGCATTTTTTTTCATGGCTTGTTCAGTTTATTAGCTCTACTTAATTGGGGACAAAAATAAATCCATATGTAATTGTTTAGTAAATCGAGATTTAAAAGTAAAAAGAATGTCCCAGATTGGTAAACATAATATAATTTTCTGTTCAGTGTTTCAAATTAATTAATGACTTATTGGTCCTAAGGTTAAGGGAATTACATTAGCTCTCATTTGGCCATATTTTCCTAAAAGACTGAAGTTGATCAGACCCAACTGTACACCAAATCAAAGAAGTTTGCAAACTTTCTTTTTCTTCTTCAACTGCTGCCAATTTTACAGAACAAACAATTAAATC
Organism: Charadrius vociferus; assembly: GCF_000708025.1. Lineage (NCBI taxonomy): Eukaryota > Metazoa > Chordata > Aves > Charadriiformes > Charadriidae > Charadrius > Charadrius vociferus. The sequence continues at coordinate 4,555,408 of NW_009647856.1, read as the reverse complement.
TTCCTGTGTCATATTAATTCTTGAGATGCCATATTTTAGGACATGACCAGCATCACAAAATAAATATCTTTTAATTCAAACTTTCAGCAAGTCTTGAGTATTTTTGTTTCCTATGAGTATTTTTTTGCCAGCTGGATCTGTAATCAAACACCAATGTTGCCCGGGTAGATGTTGCATGGCATTAGCATTTTAAAGAAATAGCAAACTCTAAAGTTTCTAAAACAGAAATGGAGTTTTCATATCACTGCAAAGTCACACTGTGTTCATTTTGCTATACAAAATATAATTTATTATTTTTTTTTTTTTTAATTTATGAGAATCATGTCCCATGTTTTTAAAATATTTCTTAAATTCTTATGGCTAAGAAGATTGATAAAGTGACTGATGTTGAATTCATAGGTTTCTGGGTTTATATTTCAATCAATATCTCTCAATAATCAAAGTTATCATCCAGACTATACAGCTACATATCCCAGGAACAATTTGACTTAAAAAGTTCTTTAAATCTTTTCTTCTCTAAAGATGATCTGTCCCGGTTTGAAGACAGGAATTTTGAGAGTTCAGTGTGATCAGTGTGATTTAGTGGAAAGTGTCCCTGCCTATGGCAGTGGGCTTGGAACTCGATGATCTTCAAGGTCCCTTCCAACCTAAACCATTCTATTATTTTATGAAATTGGAATCATCCTGATATTATTTGTATAAAAAAAATGAATTACTGCAATGGGGAGTGGATGGAAGAACTACTTTATGTGCTATTTAGTGCATAACATGATATTTTTACCCCAAATCTTCAGGCTGACTTGTGCAAGCTAGCAATATTAATCAGAGACTACAGACTATTTTCAGGTGATTGCAGTAGGAATGTTTGTGATCTACTGGATAAAGAGCTGTGTATATAGTAATATTAGTTTATTCTGAACATTGAAAAAAATCTTTAAATCAGCAAATATCTAAGTTTTTCAGAGGCTTTTCTGAATCTTCAGAACATGTGAAGCAGGCCTACACATTCTGAAAATTATACAGTCTTTGTGGTGTTGAATATTGGGGTGATAAAGTCCTTGGTTTCCAGACTTAATTTATTTTTTCTGTATCTGAGTCTTCCAGAGTGACAAACTCATATAATTCGGTGATTTCACTTCTTTAGCTTTTGATTTTCATTAATCCTTCTTGTGTGATATTATGCAGAACACACCCATAAAGTAATTTTTTGTTTACTTAAAATATAGTGTGTGTTTTTTATACTTTCACAGAAAATGTCTTTGGCTGGCTGACAGTTTATTTGAAAAGTATTTTAACTACTGTATTAATAAACAGTGCTACTTACAGATCATGGCAATATGTTTTGCATTTTCATTCCCCCTTTTTGTATTATTCAGACGTAATGAAAACAGTATATAGGACTAGCTTTTAAGCATTTATTTTTAACTACTGTTTATGTCTCCAAATTCATTCCTTGTGTAAGATGTGCCTAGAAAGGCAATGAATATGGATGAGATTGACCCATGTTCCTATATTTTCACATAATTTCTGCAAAAGACAGTTGTCTGTGCTGGTCTCTGTGGGAGAACTGTATCATATGCTAACTTTGAAAGAGGATTAAAGAGATGATATAATAGTTTTTCTAACTCTAGATCGATGATTCTTTATGACGTGATTATGAAGTGAGCAGCCAAAAGATAAATAAAAAAAGATGAGCTTTTAAACCCAAGGAATAGCTGTTGATCATATACTTCTTTCAAGAATTAAGAAAGAGGAATCAAATCAGTTCATATATACACGCCAATTCAAGAGAAGGCAACAAGCTTCTTTTAAATGCCGAAAGAGTTTGTAGAATTCCATAATCCTTATTGTTGTGGATGTGTTCTTTGCTTAAACATACATTTTTTTAAATACTATGGCATGCCAGCCTGCTATGGCAAGGAATGTCTCTTTCATGCAGAAACATCTGTTTCTCTGCAGTTAAATGAAGAATTTTCTACCCATGAGCTATTAGAACATGATTTTTTTTTTTTTTTTTTTCTCCATACAATGGGCTTATAAACAATTGAATGCTGGGAGATAGGGGCCTAATTAGAACAAAATTAAACCACAATTTGATTGGCTTTCACTGTGACTTTTGGACTTTTGAAGATTCCTCTCAACACACCCTTTCAAATGTTGAAACTTTTTCCATGAAGCGTCATTCATTAGCCCAGGTTCCCCTACGGTTAGCTGCTGCCATTCTAAATGTATTCTGCTAACACAAAGAAAAATGATCGTTCCAATTGTGTGGTCTTCTGTAATCTCTGCTGTGAGGCCAATAAACCTGAAACAGGCATTTGCAAAAAATGTACTGTAAAACACTCCCCAAAGCCACTGGTGCCAGCTAAAAAGACATTTCTCAGTCTTTCACAGATAAAGAAAAGCACTTAAAGAATGAAAGGTTTAGTTTGCTGGTTTTATGCTAACTAAAGCTTGGCTCTGATGGCAAATATTTTAACATTGGACTGAGCAATAAAAAGACATTTTACACTTAAACTTCCATAACAGAGCTATGATGAAGCAATTTTTTTTTATTGCAAAATAGGAAAACGATATGGAAACAACTCTGAAGGAAACTAACAATAAACAAAATGTGCACATACTATCAGTATTTTTTCAATATATTGTGGAAGTAGAACCACCCCACAATTATCATAGGTTTGCAAAACTCCTAAAAAGTAATGTTTAGTTTTAATAAAGTCTGCTTGTGTGATGATGTCTTGCAATGTGGTCTAATTACAGCTAGCATAAACAAAACGATGGTTAATCTGCAGAAAACGTCCAACAGTTTATAGGCTTTGGCTTCAGTTTTACATTCTGAATGTGTAGAAGCTTTCAACAAAGTCCAATCCTGTTGCAATTCCCCACAATTATCTTCTACCCCAGTGTATATACAGTGACCTACATTCTGCAGTAAAATAGCTTCTGCTGAAGGACCCCACATTTGGAGCACGTTCTGCCTTTTATGGGCGCAAGCAAAAATTTTTATGTAGCTCGTGAAGAGAATGTAGAGTAGAGAGCTCTTGCATTGTGTTTCATTCTCTCTGATTTTCCTGGGGTAAGTAAGACAAATCAACACTTTGTTGAAGTTGCTAATGACCATGGAGACATGAGCTTTGTGAACAGGTATAGTACTATTAATACAGGCAAACTGTCCGTTAACCACAACTAGAGATAAATGGGAATTTACCAGTGGAAAGCTGCATGTGAAATAGTTTGCCTTCCTTTTGTGACTTCTGTGATTTACATTTTATGATTTTTGGAGTTTATATTTTTGTGTTCTTCGTTTTTATATTCCTTCTGCTCAGACATGCAATAGAAAAGCTGGTAAAGACAATAAATTAACCTTTTGAATGTTATATCTCATCACTGGATTTCATTACAGAACAGATTTCAGTGTGCAGTGTTTTATACTGGTTTAAATGAGTAAAATTTAGTGTTAAAACCCATGTACGTTTGCTCAATAAATGACACCGAAAACAGAAATAAAGATTTATGTCTGAGATTTGCCATCCCCTAGTATTTTCGATCATCTCAGTCACCAGTAGCTTACTTCTATTAATAGAAAGTATTTTGGAAAACCAAGCAGTAATAACTAACAAATGTAGGGGTTTTTTTTGTTTTTGTTTCTACTTACAAAGTAGTTAGAATTCATTCAAGCCATATATAGTTACAGGGATAGTATGTAAGATTATCCATCCTATTGCTATGTGGGTATAAAAGAATATGTTCAGAAGATAATGAGCTTAATAATTTTGATGATAAGCAGCTGTTAATATTTGCCATCAGTACAAGTATGAATATCGCAGGGAAAACAAATGGGAAAATAAGGAAAAACTGAAAGAAAAAATAAATATGAAGAAAGTAGATGAGTTATTATTTGTGTTTATGTCAATTCGGTACATTCTATCTTTGTATCACATCTTTTAAATGATTTTCCCTCTGAGTGTTCAGAAACCAACATGGAATGGTTAGAGTTGGAAGGGACCTTAAAGATCATCTAATTCCACCCCCCCTGACATGGGCAGGGACACCCTCTACTAGACCAGGTTGTTCCAAGCCCCATCCAGCCTGTTCTTGAATACCTCCAGGGATGGGGCAGCCACAGCTTCTCTGGGCAACCTGGGCCAGTGTCTCACCACCCTCAGAGTAAAGAATTTCTTCCTAATATCTAATCAAAATCTACTTTCTTTCAGTTTAAGACCGTTACCCCTTACCTTTTCGCTATACTCCCTGATAAAGGGTCCCTCCCCATCTTTCCTGTAGGTCCCCTTGAAGTACTGGAAGGGGCTATAAGGTCTCCCTGGAGCCTTTTTCTCTCCAGGCTGAACAGTCTCAACTGTCCCAGCCTGTGCTCACAACAAAGGTGTTCTAACCCTCTGATCATCTTTGTGGCCCTCCTCTGGACTGACTCCAGCAGGTCCATGTCCTTATATTGGGTGGTCCGAAGCTGGATGTGGTACTCCAGGTGGGGTCTCACCAGAGCAGAGTAGAGGGGCAGAATCACCTCCCTTGACCTGCTGGCCATGCTGCTTTTGATACAGCCCAGGATGCGGTCAGTTTTTTCTAAGTTGTGGGCATGCATTGTCGCGTCATGTTGAGCTTCTCCTTAACCAACACACCCAAGTCCTTCTCCTCAGGGCTGCTCTCGATCCATTCTCTGCCCAGCCTGTATTTGTGCTTGGAATTACCCCAATTCACATGAAGAACCTGGGAGTTGTCCTTGTTAAACTTCCTGAGGTTTGCATGGGACCACCTCTCCAGCCTGTCCAGGTCCCTCTGGATGGCATCCCTCCCCTCCAGCATGTCGACTGCACCACACAGCTTGGAGTCATCATCAGACTCATTGAGAGTGCACTCAATCCCACTGTCCATCTCACCAACAAAGATGTTAAATAGTACCAGTCCCAGTACCTACAAGTTTCTGAGTGTGGCCATCCAGCCAATTCCTTATCTACCAAGTGGTCTATCAGTCAAATCCATGTCTCTCCAGTTTAGAGACAAGGATGTCATGTAGAGAGTGTCCCACATATTTAACTGATTCTTTGATTTCTTTGAAATTCATCTGTAGTTATTACTGAGGCCTATTCTTATTACTATAAGATCATCAAGTAGAAGCTTATGTGTAAAAATATTTTATGTTATGTTCTTGTACCATTTTCATATTTCTTCATCCTTTCTTATCATAAAATGATTTTCATATTTTTGGATCTTTGGATTAGATTAAGAACTCATTTGACTAATCCAAATAAGATTTAGACGCCATGCTCCCTAACTGCAAAAGAAATTATAAATAAGAAAACAAAAGCAAACAAAAAAAAAAAAGGAAAAAAGAAAAGGTAAAAAAAAACAAGTAAAGAAAAAAAAAACCCTCCTCACCAAAACAAAGTGATGTAAAAAAAGAAAGAGAACACCATCTTATTTCCTGTTTCCCAAATAACGACACAGATGGTTATCAGGTGTTTGCAGAAGGAATTGTTATGTACAAGGAGGTTATGAAAACACAGATCCCAAGAAATTAGAGTTAGAAATTTCTTATATAAATTACATATTTTTAGGGACTAAGATTGATTGGGGTAAAATATATAATCCAAAAATTATGTAAAATGCCAACTGTGTAAGACAGCAGACTGGAACCATTGAAACAAAAGAATCATGGGCAGTTGAAAAAATATGATGTTGCAAATGTCAAAAAAGTAATTGAATATATGACAAAATAGACAGGGTGGAATTTTAGGATATGTATATGTATTCAAGCACTGGTCATTGAAATGTTATTTTATGATTAATACTGAATTACTTTAAAAATATTAAACAGTGGAATAATAATAATTTTTGATTTTAATACAGTGCTTTTTTGTCTTTTTATACTAATTTAAAAAAATTACCTAGAATGAGAATAAGTCCCCTCAGGAACTGGATATAAGCTAAGTCTGCTTAACAAAACTACAGATCAGATCCTGAGTAGGAAAATAGGTCGTAATCCTATAATTATACATGAACACAGCTTCTTTTTGCATGCAGTGGGAGTCCCAACTTATTTTAGCAATTTAAAATTTATCTTCTGATAGCACCTTGGGACACTCTTACGGTCAGTACTGGAGCCAAAACCCAAAGTTTCTTAGTCCTCACTCTGCTGCATTGTCATTAGTGTTCATGATTCACACTGGTCATATTTTATAGCAGAGGGGAACTGAGATAGTGTACCATTAAGAAGAATAATTAAAACTTATTTTTTTAGCTTGTCATGCACGTGCTTTTTAAATGCATGAAGTGATTCTTTCCACCACATATAATCTCTTCAGCTTTCATGACCTCTCTACAACTTTGAACAGAAAACAGTGCTTAGCTGATTTAAAAAGTGTGAGGGGGAGATGGAAAAAGACAACTACTGTAAATATAACTCAAAAAATCATGACAAACTGGGTAGTTTAATGATTCTGTGGTTTCAGTAGATGATATTCTGTCTGGCGAAAAGCTTTGTCAGAAGAAGGCTGTTACCACATAGCTTCTGGAAATGCCTTTCACTCTATCACTTGTCATCTTTTTTTTTGTTTGTTTGTTGTTGGTTTTTTTTGTTTTATTATAAAAGATTATGTGAATTATATTCATAGGCTGAACTGCCCAAAGGCAGATCTCACTCTATCAGAAAGCAAAGCTGGTGCAAGCAATGAGAATACTGTCCTTGAATCTTATGTTGACTTCAACTGTAGGCTAGTTTAGGTCTCCCAGAGTTCATAAATTTTGTAGACTGACATTGACGGACACTTAAGTGCTTGGGTTAAGCACAACTTAGCCACAGCAGGAACACTGCCTTTACTCACCATCAAGGGAGACACTATCATCAAGAAGGTGACTTTCCCAGCTTGGGACTTCCTTAACACTCTGGATGTGCTAACCCCTCTGATTTCCCCAGCTGAAGAATACGTGACTGCATATTTCTGTTGAAGTGGTGAAAAGGTTGAAAATAGTGTTTTTCTTAGATACTAGCGTAGAAGTAATATAATAAATTATTTGTGAGGGAACAAATCTGGTGACCCGTAACACTCAATTCCTGATCTAGGAAAAGGAGAAGTAATGGTAGAGAGACTTTGAATGGCAGAGATGGGATTTACTCTTTGTAAATCTACCCTTAAATGCTAACAAAATTGGATTTATGATAAACTAAGAAAGTTCCTATCACCACCTCACTACTGCCCAGCATGGTGTTCACTCCCAATTACTTAGAAGGGAAATAGCAACACTTCTACAGGCTGGGCTTATCACCATCATAAGTTCAACCAAGAATATTTTGAAGAATTATAGTAGCAGATGACTAAGGATTCAAATCCTGATTTCTGATGCTGTTATTTTCTGAGTTAGTACTGTTCTAATAATTTATATTGAATATCAATAAAAGAAGATGCTGTCCTGGTTTGAGGTAGACAAAGTTGAGGTTACTGTAGATTATTTTCCAAATAACCATAATTGTTGTTGTATTTTACAATCTTTTGAGAGCTATAGTTTATGTTGTACAGACTGAACCACATTTTGAACTCCCTGTGGATTTGCTTAATAAGATTTTTGGGAAAAAAAGAAAAGTAAGATCAACCTTGTAACAAATAGAACATTTAGACCATTAAGGAGGGAAATATAATTTACAGCTACATTAAAACCATCTTCTTGAAAATTTGACTACTAACGGCATGACAAACAAAGCTACTTAATATATCTCTATTCATTTTATTGTGTAAATGCTGTTTTGTGTGTGAAGTGTTAGAAAAGTTGGCAGTAGAAAGTAGGGAGGACAGTTACATTTGGTCTCAAGTGTTGCCCTCTGGGTCAAGGGAGCCTCCTTGAAGTAGAAAGAATTTGCTTATCTTCGAAGATCAACCAAGATCAGCATAAAACCCTTCCTGAGCCCTCCAGGAAAGTCCTGTATATATTATCAAAGTCAGAGGGAAGAAGGCAGGTGAAGGCATGAGCCAGCAAATGAGGAGCTTACAGATGAAGGGTAGAGACAAGAGAGTCTTGAGCAGAGTCGTGCATGCGAAAGGAAGACATGCATTGTCAAGCTTCAGTGGTGATGGGAAAGGAGGAATTTCCTAGTGACCCCCCCAGGGTGGAATGGGACTTGATGGATTTTGGCCAACCCACAAATCACTGAATGTTGCTGGACTGGAAAGAGCAAAAGAGAAGTCATATCCTGCCAGAATTCAAGAAGTTTCTTTGTTTTCAGGCCTCTTGTTTTGGCTGACTCATCTTGCACAGCTGATTTTTCCTGAATTACCAAGATACCTTGCTGCTATGTAATGCATTGTGAAAAAGTTAGCTCTAGAGACTGGAGGGTGTGCCTTCATACTTGCACTTCAGGGAAAAAGGGAGCAACTCTACCTCCCAGTTTGGAGTCCTATCACACAGCAATGTGTTTAATAATACTTTTACAGCTTCTATTTCTTTAGATTTGGTAATACATATCTGCCTTAATAAGAACCCGTGAAGCATTTAGACCTATGAAGATAAGATTTTGTATATTCAGTCTTCCCCCATCTGTAATACAACACCTGAATGAGCAATTGTATTTAGATTAAATAGCACTTTTAATGTCATTTTATTTCAACAAAAAATATGTTACAAATATAATTAACTCTTTAAATATATCTAAAATATAAAAATATTATATGCTTCATAAAACATAGATTTCACTCAATGACTTGAATTGAATTCAGCTGAGGAAATTTGATTAATTGGATTGATTCATTTGGACTATTTAAATGAAGTAAAAACCTGCCGGTTCGGGACAATCTCCAAATCCTGAAAATTGTCAGACTTAGTCACTCTGGATGCTGTTGTTTGCTACTGTGAATGGGTGGGGCCAGTCAAATTTTGCCCAGGATGTGGGCATAATAATGATTTATGCACTGTTTAGTCATTCCTACAAGAGGCAAATAAAACTCTTCCTTGATATACATCATAATTAGAAGCATGGACTCCTTTGTACTGCAGGAATTAGCAAGGATAATTAAATAGTCTTTTTTTTTGACCATTATTCCTCCTACAGAAGTAAATTGAAACCTTAGAGTTCAGATGCAGCAGTGTTTGTCTCCTTGTTATTACAAAAGAGTGTAGGCACAAAGCTGATAAGTTTTACTAACACAAAAGGCCTGTACTTGCATGCATTATCCTACTGGTTTCACTGTGCTACTCATACAGGGGGGGATATGCATGATCAAAGCAAAGGACCATTAACTTGCTCTGAGTTATTTACGTTCTTTGAAACAAGATGCTGTGCTTCGAACAGATTTTTGTGGCAACAAGAAAAGCTGTTTTTAAAAGTGCATAGCTCAGAGTGGAAAAAGAAGTTATTTTTCTCAATTTACCATTAAAATCCTTTTAATCTCTGCAAACACAAGAAAGATAATACAGTTAAGCCTTGGATGTTGATGACTGGAACAGAAAATCTCAGTTAAATTTAAGTTACTGAACACAAACTTTGAGAATAAATCTACAGACGGATGACAGTTTAAAGGAATCCAATTTTTCTAAACTTCAGAAGGTGTCAGTACTATTTTAACAAACTTAGAGTGCATGGTGACATGCAGTGCAACCATAGATTAACCCATTATACTTTAGGATTGAAAGATTTATTATACCTTTTTTATTGACCTGAACCAGGAAGAGAACATGTTTGCCATGAACGTTGAACTATTTATAATAATGCTAAACTAGAATGGATTGTATTCCCTATGTACTTTTATGGTGTTTTTTTCCCTAATTAAAAGTATATGCCTGAATAATCTGAATTAACACACTGATATTTTCTAAATACAGCCTGATGTCATTTCGTCTCTGGAAGGCAAAATAGGTTAAACCCATAAACTAATACGTGCAGGCACAGATGCAACATGCACTAAACAAATCTCTGTGTGCCCCTCGGTACGTATCTAGGTTCTTAGCAATGAAGGTTGTAACTCCAAGTCTTTTTCAGTTTGTAATTTGTATAACTTTAACAGATTCAGCCTAGAGCTGATTTTTGTGTTTTGTATCAGTTATAGATTTGTTTCTACATGTTTCTTCAAAGCATCTGTAACTTTCAAGTATTTTTTTCTTTGTGAATTTGACAACAAATGAGCTATGAAAAGGGTTTGTTTGAAGAGCACATCTCTCAACTAAAGTTTTAGCACATTGCTTCCATCCTGCTGTGGTGTACTTTTCTTTATGTTCCTATCCATACCAAGAATTGCACCTCTGGAAGGAAATCAAAATCACGTATGCATATGTCACATTAAATGAAACTCTAAAATGGTATTGTAGAAAAATCCTACATAAAAATTCAAAGTCCTGTACTGAATGTGACTGATGACTAATAATCCATAAAAGGACTGATGATGATTCTACACATTCTACATCCTACACTGCACAGGCAGTGGAAGCAGGGACAGGTATTCTGGGAAAAGTATAGGGACGTTACCCAGCTCTGTAGGG
>NW_009647856.1:4526934-4544907 GCF_000708025.1 Charadrius vociferus | reverse complement strand
CAGCTCTGTCGGGAAAAGGTCAGGAAGGCCAAAGCACAGCTGGAGCTGACCTTGGTAAAGGAAGCAAAGAATAATAATAAGGTCTTCTATGGCTGTGTCAGGCAGAAAAGGAAGGTCAAAGAAAGCGTACACCCTGTGATGAGCACAACTGTCAAACTGGTAACAAGAGATGAAGAGAAGGCTGAGGTACTCAACAACTTTTTTTGACCCAGTCTTCACTGGCAACTTCTCTCTCCACGCCTCTCAAGTGCATGGACCACAGGCAGGGACTGGGGGAGCAAAATCCCTTCCACTGTGAGAGAAGATGAGGTTCGTGACAATCTGAGGAACCTGAACATACAGAACTCTATGGGACTTCATGAGATATGTACCAGAGTCTGGACAGAATTTGCTGATGTAGTTGTCAAGCCACTCTCCATGATATTTCAAAAATCATGGCAGTCAGGTGAAGTCCCTGGGGACTGGAAAAAGGAAAACTTTGTACCCATTTTTAAAAGGGTAGAAAGGAGAATCCTGGGAACTACCAACCTGTCAACCTCACCTCTGTGCCTGGGAATATTATGGAACACATCCTCCTAAAAGCTATGCTAAGGCGCATGGAGGAGAGGGAGGTGATTTGAGACAACCAGCATGGCTGCACCAAGGACAAGTCCTGCCTGACCAACCTAATGGCCTTCTGTGATGGAGTGGCTACATCAGTGGACAAGGAAAGAGCTGTGAAGGTTTATTTAGACTTCTGTAAGGCCTTTGACATGGTATCCCACAACTTCCTTCTTTTTAAATTGGAGAGATATAGATTTGATGAGTGGACCATTTGGTGGATGAGGAATTGGTTGGACGGTCACATCCAGAGTGTAGTGGTCAACGGCTCAATGTCCAAATGGAGACTGGTGACAAGTGGTGTCCTTCAGGGGTCTGTAGTGGGACCAGTACTGTTTAATATGTTCATCAATGACATAGACAATGGGATTGAGTGCACCCTTAGCAAATTTTCAGACGACAGCAAGCTGAGTGGTGCGGTTGACACACCTAAGGGATAGGATGCCATCCAGAGGGATCTGGACAAGCTCAAGAAGTGGGCCTGTGTGAACCTTATGAGGTTGAACAAGGCCAAATTCAGGGTTGTGCACCTGGGTCAGGGCAACTCCTGGTGTCAGTACAGGCTAGGGGACAGAGGGATTGAGAGCAGCCCTGCCATGAAGAACTTGGGGGTACTGGTAGATGAAAAGCTGGACGTGAGCTGGCCATGTGCGCTCAAAGCCCAGAAGGCCAACCGTATCCTGGGCTGCACCACAAGAAGTGTGGGCAGCAGATCGAGGGAGGTGATTCCACCCCTCTACTCCCCTTTGGTGAGACCCCACCTGGAATACTGTGTCCGGCTCTGGAGCCCTCATTACTGGAAAGACATGGACCTGTTGCAGTTGGTCCAGAGGAGGGCCACAAAAATGATCAGAGAGCTGGAGCACCTCTGCCATGAGGACAGGCTGAAAGATTTGGGTTTATTCAGCCTGGAGAAGAGAAGGCTCCAGGGAGACCTTATTGTGGCCTTTTAGTACTTAAAGGGGGCGTACAAGCAAGAGGGGGGCAAACTTTTCAGCAGGGCCTGTTTCTATAAGACAAGGTATAATGGCTTTAAACGAAAAGAGGGTACATTTAAACGAGATATTAGGAAGAAATTCTTCACTGTGAGGGTGGTGAAACGCTGGAACAGGTTGGCCAGAGAGGTGGTAGATGCCCTATCCCTGGAAACATTCAGGGTCAGATTGCATGAGGCTCTGAACAACCTGACCTAGTTGAAGATGTCCCTGCCCATTGCAGGGGAGGTTGGACTAGAAGGGACTTTTAAATGTCCCTTCCAACCCAAACTATTCTATGATTCTACATACATGAAAAGAGAAAAATCAAGGGTGCAGGTTGAAACATGGGTCTTAACTTATTCCAGTTAAACAAGAGGTGGTAAAATATGTATTCATTTACCCAGCAAATGCAACTGGTATTGAAAATACAAAGTTAGCTGATAAGGATCAAACCAATTCAAAAGCAGCAAACGAAGCACCAAACAAACCTAAGACAAGGGGACCCTGACATCAATTTAATGTTCATCAGGGTAGGTAGTAAACTATTTTGAAGAAAATATTCTTCTGAGTTTGGAGAAAATTAATTTGAAAAAAAAAATATCTATCATTGTGATTCATTGTGGCAGAAGGTAGAGCGTGAGCACTGGAGAAGAGGATGAGGAAAGAGATTTTCTCTATTGCTTCTAATGGCCTTTAGAAATCTACTGGGAACAATTTTGTTTTCTTAAACTAACTGCTCTAAACTGCCTGACTGCAATCCTGACCTATCATCATAGCAACAGATAATGTCATAACACAGATCCATCACAATTTATTATCTAAATATATTACATATCTTTTTCTCTCTTTTCTCTCAGTGTCCTCCAGCAGTATGAAGCTGCTTTTGATGACAGTTCTGGAAAATGAAAAAGTCATGGAATGTGTGGGAACCAAGAGCCTGGGACACTACTAAACTGTCATAACTTGAAAACTGTGTCATCTGTGAAATAACACATGCCCCAGTTTATATTGTACTGTTTAGATTAGAACATAAACTGTAGCACATGGAAACTTTTCCATACGCACTCTGTGCCAGTGCCTACGATTAAAGCTGGAGGCTCAAGTCTCTAAGTTTGGGACTAGGAACCTCAAAATCCCACTCAGACATCACCTATCTCTCCTCTACATTTTATAGGAGAACTGTTTTGTTCACACTGCAGTTCTCCCATTGCCTGAAGATATATGTCTGTGTAATCCAGAAACTGAATTACCCACAGTGCTTAAATGTTGCTTTTATTTTAATTATATCTGGGTTTTTTTGACTAAACAAATTGCAGGTTGAAGACTGTTGAGTTCTGAATAAGAAGTCAGAATCTGTAAATACTATAATATCAATATTATGAGGTAACTGTTTATCACTGTATATTATTAGCAGGGAAATCCAATGGTAACTTGAACAGAAGTTAGAAGTCAAAAGATCTGGTTTGTGTTCTTACCACTAGCCACTGTTAGAAAAGGCCTAATTTTTCACAGAAGCTGAGTTATAAAATGTGGATTAGAGCACTCCTCCACTTTTGAGAAATGCTGTGAGGTCAAGTGGATCAAAAGAACAGAAAATTTGTTAGTTTGGAAGGTGACACCTCGGGTCAGGATTGTGCATCATGCATTCTTAGATGCTTAGAAGACAGCCTGATTTTAACCACTTGAAAATTTCATTGTCAGGCCTCAGGATGAAGTTTTCAGCAGATAATTATGGCAGAAATTGCCCAGCTATTTCTTGTTCTGAGACTGAGAATTAGAATCATGTGGAGATCAGAAATTACCTTCAGGAAAGGATTTTGAGGCATTAAAGTGTGCATCACAGGGAATCAGGATCATCCCACAGAAATGCTGGTATTGGAATAATAAGAAGGGATTATTGTCCTTGTGTTTTCTGGTTGAGAAGTTTCTGTTATCAGATTTCATCAGGAAAGAATGTTTAATCACTGATCATGTCACTTCTTAACCTTCAATTTTGGGAACTAAATTATTCATCTGATTTTCTTCCCCTCCCCCCGCCCCGAGATGTTCTCCAGTCCTTTAATAATTTTCCTAGACTTCTCCAAACCTTTTTATAATTTTTCATCATCTTTCTTTGAACACATAATTAGATACAATAATCTAGCACTGATGGCTTCAGTGCCAGTACAGATGTAACATAACCTTTTCACTCATACTTAGCATTTTCTTACTAAAACTTTCAAGGACTATTGTATTCCACAATGAAATCTCATGTTCAAGTAATTATCCATGCTGACCTCTAAGTCACTCAATATTTTTCTCATTCCTTAGAATTCCCAATCCTGAAGAGTGACTTACATTCCTTGTTCATAATTATGTTCTTTCCACTTGGCAATGTTGAAACACACATCATTTTCCCACAGTATGTTTACCAAGAAGCTGAGTTCATTCTCCATCTTTTTGCTACTACTGAGTGTCTTGATCTTTATGCCATTAGTAAATTTTATAATAATGTATTTGCATTATCTTTCCTCAAGTGATTGATTTAAAAGGTTAAACAGCATGTATTCAAGAACTGAAATATGCGGGTCAACATTAGAAACATTACCATACGACAATATTTTTTTATTAAAAAAAAATATATATTTAGCTTGTTTTAACCTTTTAAATGTGTAATACTGCCTACCTATTATCAAGGTGTAGAAGTCTAAGTGTACCTACACTGAAAATATGAAGCTTAAAATCCAGCACCAGATGTACTCCGAAAACATATAATAGTTTATAAAACATATTTTTGAAACTATCAATCACATAGATATATAAACTGTAGATTTCTCTTTACTTCCCTTATAACTTTTAAGTTTTCTTATCTTTTGCTATATTTATGACTGTCTGCTCCTCCTCTTTTCTGTCATAATTATTAGTTAATTAATTGATGTTTTTAGTTTTCTTTTATGTCTGTTTTAGCTAACATAGCCTTCTTCCTCAGCAGAAATTTTGACATTTTTGACACTTAAGGAATTCCCAATTATCAGTCACATTTAATTACTTTCTCCCAATAGACTTTGCTCATAATTGTTATCAACTGTATGAAGTTAGCCTATAAAATTTAAATGAACTGTAAATATGGTGGAGGTTGGGACTTTGCTCTGCACTCTCAGACGAAATTGACTTATTAATACTTGCACTGTACCAGTTGTTAATTTTTGCTCTGAGATAAATGCTTCTTACATGTGGAGATAAAAAGCTTGCAATTCCTCTATATTAGATGTCTCTTTTTTGTTTCAGGTTATGTTTTACAATTTTATAAAGCGTGAAAGTATTGAAGGCTCCCTGCATGTGATCTCCAACATGTGTCAGTAAGAATTGAAATCCCTGACAACAGTGCATCTTTTCCACCTACTTATGATATATTGGTCTTTCAAAGGCTGATCATCCTGTTGTCTAGTATGATGTGGTAATCTGCAACTCCACATATAGTGCTTTATTTATTATCACAGTAACTCCTAATTACTAAAGTTTATTTGTTTCACAGTGATAGTGACTTAGAAACAGTTAAAGTTATTTTTAACACACGGTACCATCCCCCTCCTTTTCTCCCCACTGGCTTCTTCCTAAATAGGTTATAATAATCAATGGAAAGACTCCAGTAATATGAATCTTATAGTGCAATTTCATTTAGGAATTACTGAAACATTGCAACCCAAATTCAGTAATTCCAAAGTAGGTCAAACTCATCTCAGACATTTTCATTTGTTTACCACCTAAGCTTCTCACAGTAACATGTAGGAAATTAAATAGTTTCTCTTTTGCGTCCATCTGTGAATTGGTTACACAGAATCTTGACTTCATGGTTTAGTGTTAAGTGTGTATGTATATTTTCTCATCTTTTAACTTGCCTCTTATGTTTATTCCTCCTGGCTGCTTTAGCCATATTATTAATGGAAGATTGATTCCAGGAAGCTCTAGCAAGGGCACATCCTTCTTCTGCTGTACAAGGTTATAACTTCTTCTGACCCTTGACTGCTTTTGCTCATGACATGGGATGAATCTCTGGGAAATGCTTTAATGTTCTTCTCCTTCAATGCCCCATAGAGATCTCCAGAGTCTTCTACAATTAGTCATATACAGTGCTATCAGTTACAGCCATGAGCACGCTCTTAGGACCACTTTGAACTACAAGACCTTTTCCTGACTACGTACGAAGCAAACGGGAGTAAGTCCAGTCTTGTAATTGTATCTTCTGTCTTGGCTCCAAGGGGAACAACATCCTTTTGTTGACTTGCTCATCACAGTATGCTTACTCTGTTCTTTGTAGGACAAAATACCAGTGTTGGGTGTTTTCTTTCCTTGGATCTTTGAAGACCTTCCTGTGTCCTTTCAAAACATCTTCATTCCTGTTTGTAAACCCCACACTCCAACAGTGGTGAAGGTCTATAAAGACCTACCTTCAAGGTAAAATGTAGTGCATTGTTTAAATTGTATGTTTTAATGAGGCCCAGGGACATGCGTTTAACAATGTTAAATGTTTAACAGTAACAACTACTTCATCAATGCCTGTTCTGAGCAATAAATGAGATGTGTTCTGTGGTAAAAATAAAGAGTGACAGAAAATCCCCATGTAAGTATATATGAGTAGAATTCAGATAAATATAGTCTATAATAAAGACTGACATATATATACAAGAATAAGCAGTAAATTGAAGGGTCAAATCAAGACAAACTTATTTCTGCAATTTTAAATGTTGTATTTCCCAGTTTAACAATACTAATGGTACTAAACTGTAGGTTTTACATAGAATCATAGAATGCTCTAGGTTGCAAGGAACCTTAAAGATCACTTTGTTCCAACCCCCCTGCCATGGGCAAGGACACCTCCCACTAGATGTTGCTATTAAATATTAAATAATTAAATTGTTATTAAATAATTATTGTAGTTATTAAAAATAAGTTGTTGTCATCATTAGTATAGTTTTAATCATGATCACACTTAGTAATTTTCTTCTAAAATCATTCTTCATTTCTGGGGAGTGAGTCAAAACTATGACAAGTAGAAACTATCTTGAGATCATCAAAAAAAAGGGAGAAAGAAATTAAATATTTTCACACATGAACAATTCTCTGTAGACTTCAAAACTCCTTTTCACCATCTAGATCCTCTAAGGCCTTGCATTTCATATCCTTTTCTTTCATTTTATATGGCTAAAACAGTGCATTGCACTAGAGAATACTGTGTGATTTATCATTGCTGGTTTAATCAGGGGACTACTCTTTCAGATAAGCTGTTTGCCTGAAACGCTGTCCCTGCTGGACTATTTAGTTGGATTGGAAAAACAGCGGCAGATTCTGTGGCCCTTTTCAGGTTAAAAATGTGATAATTTGCTCTTTCCTTTTCCTTGTAAGTCCTTTATTAATAAATATCTGTGTCTGCTTCTCAGACTACTATCCTGCTTAGCATCTTGTCTTAGAAGGCGGCTATCTTCTTAGGACCTGGGACCGTGGCTGTGTGTTGGAGGCATTTTTATAAATGTCATATTTTTCTTGGTGTGACAACTGCATCATATGCTCCACGGTGATGATACCAGAGGAAGATCAGTAGAAGGACATTTGTGAGTAACATACCTTCATCAGTCATGGACAACTAAATGCTTGTGTATCTTTTTGGATGGTCACAATCCCTTTATGCGTGCTACTGCTGACTGCTTCGAAAATCTGAAACCTCTTAAATATTGATGGGGCTATAATCTCTTTCCATCTTGGTGTATGCTCTGTCCTTCTTAGCCAACATTAGATTATGTAAAGACAACAGAATATAAACTTTGTTGTTTTATGTTACTTTTCCTTATGTCCAAATTTGAACGGCTGATACATACTCACTTGAGTCTCATATTGAACTGATTTTCTTTTTCCTCAGATCAATGCAAAGTGGGTTAAACTCTCCACATAGTTTCATTTCTTTTGAATTCAAAAATCCATTACAGACACAATTTTATATTTATACTCCTGTTAGTGCTTCCAAAATTTCAGTTAAATGGCTAAGTAAGCTCTGGCCCTAAAATGCTTCTTTAAGTGGACAAGATTAATGATCGGTGAGTTAAATGCTGTAAAGGAGAGCTTTGAAAATTTCCCTTACCCCTTGTGAGCTTCATCTTGGTTCTGAAGGCTGGCTTAGTAACAAGAAGGCTTACATGATCTTCCAGGTAATGAAACTTTTAAGCCAAATTGTTAACTACTGAAGTCTGGGAAACAACTTGCAAAGCCAAATAAACCCAACTGACTTCCAAACGCAAACTCGTTTCCTCACTTTCAATGGGACTGACTTTGGTGTTGAAATTTAAGTTAGTACTGCTTTTCTAGCTCAGGTTTTGAAAGAGTCCCTTCAAATTGGCACAAGTCCCCTGTGTAGATCTTTTTCATACAGTTTAATTCTTAATTAATTCGGTTTAGTTTGAAGCAGTAAATTAGGAAATTAAATTGCTTAAAGGAATGACAAACTGTTAAATATATTCTCATATGGAATTTCACTATGAAGTTTTGAAATTTAGTTTAAAATATTTCAGCTCTTCCTGAATGAACAACAGCTAAATGAGGTGTAACTTTGTGGCACCTAGACCTAGTCACACATATGTGACTGATTTATGAGCATGATGAAAACCACTTGAATTTACTGTTATTTTTGGTTTAGACATTCAAGAAAACACAGAAAATATGCATCAAGTCAGAAGCATAAAACATGAGCCAGATCTTTCATGTTTTGTTGCACAGAAAGCAAGCACTAATATCAGACAGAGTGGCTTTTCCCAAACCTCCAGTAGCACGTCTGTCACACAAATTGAAAAAGTGTGTGTTGTGATATCATTTTGGGCAGCAATGCTTTTTTCTGTAGAGCATTACTGTCTGGGAATTAGTTTCAATTATGCAAATAGAAGGAATTTTAATAATAATAAAAGTAAGGGTTGGTTGGGTTTTTTTAAGAAACTGTATCTCTAAGAGATACTTATGTATCTCCTGTGTCATCTCCTGAATTAATCTTCAGTGAAATAGTTCATCTGAGATGGTCTTGAATATAAATTATTCTCGTCAGCAAATGAAGCTGTTATTAAGGAATGGCAAAAAGTACACAGGGGGATGTAAAGCAAAGCAAATAAGGATTTGGTTTTTTGTCCTGTTAGAATCATAGAATAGTTTGAGTTGGAAGGGACCTTTAAAGGTCATCTAGTCCAACCCCTCTGCAGTGAGCAGGGGGGGAGTTGGTTGAAATTGGTCAAAAGTATAAGTTTGGTGGAGTCACAACTTTAAAAATGGGTCAAAAATCATGTTTTGAATTATGTGGGAGGATGTTAAACTGAAATTCTGCATGGAAATTGAAGTTGGAAGATAGTTTGTAGGACTAAGTTCAGGTAGTGATAGCTCTATTATACAAAAAAAAAAAAAAAAAAAAAAAGTAATTGATCTAAACAGAATTACACCAGATCTGAAACCATTGACAGACCAGAAGTTACAAGCAGAATATTTTGTGACAACATTGATTCTTATAAGGTTTTAGTGTAAAACACATGGGGAAACTTGTATTTTTCTTAACAGTGTTCTCTGAGGGCTTAAGGATCCTCACTGTAGAATGAACGTTAGACACCAGAGTGAAAATAATTAGTAAACTCCTTTTCTTCTCTGGGCTTCGGGTTTTCAGTTCAATATCTTTGTTCCCACTAACACTGAGCTGAGGAATATTGTGTGACTTCAGAGAGCTGTGAATCTGGTACACCAATTGTAATATCCTTACAAGCATATTCTTTGCATTAACCTCCATAATCACCCCTGGACAGGTTTGTTTTTTTTCCGAACTGTGCCTCCTACGCATTCCCTATCTGTTTCAACAGCACTAGAAATACAACACTTGTCAAACTGATCTGTGAATATAGTGGTAATGTAATCAGGGACTAATAATTTTGGACTGCTACAAGTAACACTGTTTACTAAAACAAAATCTTCACTTTTCAAAAAAAAAGAAACAATAACAAAAAAAAAAAGTTTATTTAGTTTATATGATACAAGTGGGTGATAAGTTCCCTCCTATCCTACATACAGTTGTGCTCCTTGTCAGAAAAAGTACTTCTCACAAGCCCCCTCACCTGGCTTTGTTAGCATCTCACTCCCTTTCCTGGAGGCTGCGTGGGAGCTGCTGAGCAGTTTTCTGCAGAGAAGCTCAATACCACTGTTGAATTTGGTCTCCATGGACGAGAGTGCTAAGTTTCCTGTGCCTTAGAGTTGTACGTGGACAAGAGAAAAGAATTCAGAAATATACTAAGTAGGATGTTCTAATATAGTCATAATATTCTCCTCACTTGTACTGTTACTTCAGATGCTAAGGGGTATTGGATGACTCAGACTCCAGGGAAGCATGCATGAGTTTCACGCCTCCTCTTTAAAGCATCAAAGTAGAAAGTGTTTTTGTTACCTCGTGCTCCCATCTCTCACACTTTCTATTTCTCTTTCTCTCTCATTTTATCCTCCCCCCCCTGCCCCCACTTTCCACTTGCTATAACATGACTGACAAGGAAGTATACGTGAACATTGGACATTAGGAGCCTGAATGTCCAGTGCACAGATCACTGCATATCAGGAAGCATAATTCACTTCCGGATGTGAATAAAATCTTTGCACAACAGCTATACTACAGTAGACATATTTTTAAATAGATTTGTCATGTTGATAAAAGCATTCAAAGATACCCAAACCATATTTCAACAAGAAATACCTATGGTTTTGTAGACTTAAAGTAATACTGCAATATCAACTTCTGGCTTTTATTGTGACTCAGTTCGGTTTTGCAATTCCTGCTAACGTTATGTAGTTATGTGTTGTTAATTTTTAGTGTGCTTCCAGCTGTAATCACTCTCACATAAAAAGTCAACTGCTACAAAGCTGGCATGCTTCTGCTGTTAATATTTTGAATCCTAACACACTCCACTTGGGCTACTCCCATGCTATTGTCAAATATTTGTTCACAACAGAGCTGTGTGATTAATAATTTTTCCAGGACATCAATAAAAATTGAAAAAGAATCCTTCTTGAATGAAGTAGTGTGAGTTTTTCATTACTAGTACCAAAACAAACAACTCCTGCCACAGATTCCACGCTTGGCCAAAAAAATATATTTTTTTCCTAATCAATAAGACAATAAAGAACAAAATATTTAACTATATTTTGCAAAAGAATATTAGCTGCTGGACTTACACAGCACTCACAAAATAATAATGCCTTTCATGTTACAAAATAGCACATATTCATTTCCTTATGATTGTGGAAGAACATAGCTTCATGATCCTGATCTGCTTCAGGAATTTCAAATTTAAGTATGAGGATGTTCTCAATCATCATGTTTTATATCCAAGATAGAGCTAGTTTAGGTCTTTTCTGCTAAAATTATTTCATTTTGTGTAAACTACTTGGATATTCTCTAGATCAGAGACTGTATATTGCATCTCTGGGATAAGTACCCTAAACACTGTGCAGCAGATGAATTATCTCACAGTCCTGTTTTACACTTCAGTAAACTTCTGAATGTTCTGTGTGGAGTTGAAAACCTCTTAAATGGACAAACTGAGAAAAACAGCTCAGAAATGTTGCCCAAGGCAGAGTCTTGAGAGTTAAGAGTTCAAATGACTGCTCTTACATAGATATTAGATTTTTATTTATTATTTTTGAAACCTATTTTAGCATTTATTCATCAATTT
This sequence comes from Charadrius vociferus, assembly GCF_000708025.1. NCBI lineage: Eukaryota > Metazoa > Chordata > Aves > Charadriiformes > Charadriidae > Charadrius > Charadrius vociferus. The sequence continues at coordinate 4,533,617 of NW_009647856.1, read as the reverse complement.
CTCTTCTTGGGAAGGTATTCAGATTGTGCATGAAAGTTTGTTGATTCTGGAGTGCATCTGAAATACAGGAGACAGGTTTTTCTCTTTGTGTTCCCAGCTGAATCTGACCTTTTTGTGTCCAGTATAGACTCCATAGCTCAGCTATACATACATTCTCTTTTTCCTCATATGGTTAAAAAGTTGTACAACAGCGTCATGGAGAAGAGCCAGCACACAAACCCCATCCTTGCTCATGAATCCTACAAAACCCTTGAAACCAATATAGAATGGGGGTTTCTTTCAAGATTAGAGACACAACCCTGAAAGTTTATACCCTGGTCCTCTACATTCTCACTGCAGAAATCCATGTGGACTTAATCTTATCTGTCCATGGAGATGAAGGGGAAGATACAGTTTACTTTATTTCTTTTTTATAGGTCCTCATAAAAGGACTGTGTCAAATGTTTAAAAAACTTGGGATCCAGTCCTGCTGTAACCTATATTGGTGCAGATTTGGAACCACTTTGTTGGAGTTTCAATGACAGAACAATGCCTATAAATTTCAGTAAGTGCCTGGAAAAGTGTGTTGCTTAAGAATAAGAAGTATAGCCTAGTCAACTGATCCTCCACTGATGTCTCTTCTAAAAGAATTTTTGTTTGGCTATGTTATACTAATAATTTAAGTAGTATGCAGGGATATTCTTAGGCAGTTGAACATGACTGTCTATTATTAAGCAGTTAGACTGTTTCCTGAGATTATTTTGGAAGGTGTCAATTGCCCACTTGGAGAATTTCCAGGCATATTCAGAAGCTGGAACTTTTTGTGGACTGGTCTCAATAGTTTGTGTAGAGCCAGCCTGTTTAGAGGTGAAGATGTGGATGAACACAAATGCAGGCTGTTCTGGGTCACCTGTGCCGAAAAAGGATTCCAGAGTGTGTTTAATTTAATAGGTAAATTAACATGCTAAGGCCATATTCTATATGCAGATGTCAGTTAAAAATTTCCATTTCTTCATTGTTAAAAAATTAAAAAAAAAAAAAAAATCTCAGAGTTTGGTGTATTTCATGTATTTAAAAAAAAAAAATTATTGGAGGTTATATAACTATGTTGCATGCAAAGCTTTTTTTGTGGCTGCAAAAAAGAACAGAGAAGCCACCCTTCTGTAATACAGTCAACACTGCTGCACATCTTATGGTCAGTTGATGCTCTTGAATACACAGGTGGGAGAATCTAATGCCTTCAGGAGGCATCACATTGGTGTTTGAAGGACAGAATTCTCTCACAGTGATCGTATGGATAGATCTCAGTAAATGTGTATTATAATATTTGAAGTATAATAATTTCTTCTCTTATATCATTATATGAAATAAATGTAAGAGAAAATATGTATGAATATGTTTAATTTAGTCTAATTTACCTCTGTCTGTTGGGTATTCCTTCCAGTCTTCCACAAATAAGGCAATAAGAGGAAATGAAGGGAAGGTCACTGATGGAGCTGTTATAAGAAATACTTCTGTAATACTTCAGTCCTACGAAAACCCATGAACAGCCCATCATTCTATTATCTATTCTATCATTCCCTTTAACACTCTAAAAGTAGAGAAAAAAAAAAACAAACAACTTAATTTGATCTTAATAGAACTGCTTTGTTTATGTCATCCAGAAGAGGAAGTTGATGTATTTTTAGGTATAAAGTTGTGGGTTTTTTTCGTTCCTACAAGATGAATATAAAATACCTGTATGGACATTAAATGTCTGATTTTCAGGGATATAAAGGAAAGAGAACTCATGATCCATTATAGAAGTGAGTCTATTCCTGTTGAGGTAAAGGATGCCCGTGCACTTCCAGGATATCAGCAAGCTTCAGCATCTGTCTGGTTATTCTGTCTGTTCTCATACGTGTTCTGTAGCTCTGTGGAAGTGTCACTGTGGGCATTCAAGGCTCTTCCATCTTAGACTTTAGAAAGCAATCTTGTTTATGATGATATAACCATCTTTCTTTCTTATAGAAAGACTCTTACTGGATTAGGTTTCAACAGAGTCAGCTGAGGCATGTTTTCTGTGAACCGTCCTCTTGTGCACCATAATATGGGAAAAAGTCACACATTTTCTTTGGAGGCCTCTAGTTTTCCTGTTATCATGTTAGTGCCTGTACCCTCCACATGTTTTAGTTCTTCTGAATCTCTGTGTTCACCCATGGTTGCTCATGTTCAGCCATTTTTGTCAGCAACATGGACAGTGGGGTCGAGTGCACCCTCAGCCAGTTTGCTGATGATACCAAGCTGTTTGGTGAGGTAGACATGCTGGAGGGGACGGATGTCATCCAGAGGGACCTGGACAAGCTGGAGAGGTGGGCCCAAGCTGACCTCATGCAGTTCAACAAGGCCAAGTGCTACATCTGGGTCAGGGCAGTCCCAAGCACAAATACAGGCTCGGCAGGGAATGGCTGGAGAGCAGCCCTGAGGAGAAGGACCTGGGCATGCTGATTGACCAGAAGCTCAACATGAGCCAGCAATGTGCAATCGCAGCCCAGAAGGCCAACCATATCCTGGGCTGCATCAAAAGAACTGTGGCCAGCAGGTCAAGGGAGGTGTTTCTGCCCCTCTACTCCACTCTTGTCAGACCCCACCTGGAGTACTGCATCCAGCTCTGGAGTCCTCAACATAAGAAGGACATGGACCTGCGGGAGTGTGTCCAGAGGAGAGCCATGAGAATGATCCGAAGGCTGAAGCACCTGAGAGAGTTGGGGCTGTTCAGCCTGGAGAAGAGAAGGCTCCAGGAAGATCTTATTGCAGCCTTCCAGTATCTGAAGGGGGCCTACAGGAGAGGTGGGGAAGGACTTTTTACTAGAGCATGTAGTGATGGAAGAGGGCAGGTTTAGATTAAACATTAGGAAGAAGTTTTTCACTTCTGGTGGTAAGGCACTGGAACAGGTTGCCCAGAGAGGTTGTTGAGGCCCCATCCCTGGAGGTGTTCAAGGCCAGGCTGGACATGGCCTTAGGCAACCTGGTCTGGTGGGAGGTGTCCCTGCCTATGGCAGGGGAGTTGGAACTCAATGATCTTCAAGGTCCTTTCCAACCTAAACCTTTCTATGATTCTATGATTCTATAATTCTATGATTTGAAGGGAGGGTACAAAAAGAAAGGTTAGCCAATGTGTTCCCATTAAAAAATGTAGCAGAGATGTGTCTAAAATGCTTTGAAAATTTAATCTATGATGTTGAAATAGACTACTGTAAGTAAATCTGGGTTTAGGAATCCCCATGGCATCTCTAAAAAAAAAAAGGAGATATTGATGAAATGGGTCCTTCAGAAGCTGTAGAAAGACATGAGAAAATTTTTTTTTCAAGTCAATGACCTCTTGCTCTATTATTGCTATGATCATATTATTGTAAATGCTGTGGTAATTTACACAGTAGTCCAAGACATTTGCCCGTTGCTGGTATGTGAGGAAGAGTTAAAAAAAAAAAAAAAAAGTCAGTAAGGGATTAAAGGGGTTAAATTGTTTTATCTAACAAGAAAGAAAACTGCGTACTAAACCTTATATGCTCACTTTTTGAATTGCTTTATGAGTCTTTATGACCCACCCTAAAGCAAAGCATGATACAGTAGCTGCTGGCTTGCTTGAACTCCGAGTGATTGAAGTTACACATTCCATTTATAGAGAAGGTAAAGTTTTTCTATATGATCTTTTTTAATTCTGGTCTTACTGTAGATAATTTTTAAAATAGATGCAGTGGTAAGATGATAGTGTCTTTTTGATACACAATACCCATGAATTTAAAATATGGTTTTAGCCCTCAAAGTATCAAAGTCTAGCACAGCAAAAGATTCAGACAAAGAACAAATATTTGAAAAATGAGTATTCAGGAATCATTAATGTGATTGAAAGTTCTGGGTACGTAATTCCAGTTGACTTAGTTGGGAACCTAACCCTAACCTTAAACTCATTAATATTTCATTGCTGTTGTTTTTAGCTTTACAGGGCACTCCCCCCCAAAAAAATAGCCCCCCCCCCATCTCCCCCCTCCCCCCCCAAATAAAAACACCACCAAAAATCCTATATAGAGTTATGGCACAAAATATTAGAATGATGAAAACTTTCCCTATTGCAGTATCGCCTTTGCTTTTATGTTAGAATTTCAACAAGGCATAAAATGCTTTTAAGCACTTACTAAAATCAGTAAAACTCTAAGACTGCAAAGGAACACAAAGCAATGGTGCAGGTTTTCCATTTTGGGGGTTGGATTCTTTTTTCAGTTTTCTTTTAAAGTCTTTATCACCCTCCAATTTTCAAAGCTGTACTGGAATGCCAAACATAAGCTGAACAGTTTCCTTCATAGACTGCTTTATTTCCACTTGTCTTTTCATATAGTACCTAATTTTCCCCAGAAAGCCAAAAAAATCCAGATGACAGACAGAAGACATGGACATTAATATACATCATTCCTAAGACAACTGATCGGAGTATTTTTTTAGCCAGTCTTAATGAAAGCCACAGCAGTTACAAATAGAGATCTATGTTTATACGATAATTTATGTTTCTAATAATGCCGCTTATATGAATAACATGTTTCTTATAAACTGGATAATAAACTATATGCTAAGGCCATAGCAAGCCAATGGCACATTAGTTCCTGCATTTTTAATCAAATGTGGCTCTAGGGGCTAGACACTACAATCCTGATTTTACATCCTTTCATTGGGCAGGGGGTGGGGGAGGAAAGTCACCTGAAATCATAAATGGGAAAGTGTAAAGCAATCTAGCTTAGCCTGAAAGCTCACTGAATCTTTCATTTCTATGTCTTTGCATCACAGGAAGGAGAATATAAAGAAACTGTCATTTGGATATGAATGACCTTTGCATTGAAGTAATAAAAGCAAAGCCCCTCGGAAACCTTCCAGATGAAAGATGCTATATAAAGGTATGATTGTGAGTAGAGGTTTTCACTTGCAGTGGCACTGCTTAGTTATGAGTTATAGAAAAACTGGGGAGACAATTAGAATATTTTTGTGAACTAATTTTGCAAATGCATTTTAGGACGATTATTGTTTAGCAGATCCAAACGTGTTTATACCATGCATGTATTCTTAAAGCAATCATTATGGAAAATAATGAGTTTGGAATTTATTTCTCTATAGGTCTGTGTATATCTAGAAGGGAAAAAGATGAATCATTTAGACATGGAATACACGTTTTGTTGAAGTTTTCATACGGAAAAAAAAAAATAAAAAAATTGAAATGCTTCTAATTCTAGTCCTGAACTGAATTTTTACAAAGTTACAGTGACATGAATCATTCACCTATAAAGTTTAATCTCTCTTTATTTTCACAGATTTTCTACTAAAAGCACATTATTATCCATTAATATGATTACTATTGTTGGACAGAAATAGTTGAAAATAGTCCTATTGAGCAAGAGAAAACATTCTTCAGAAAGGAGTCAATTCTGATGAAATTTTGTTTAAAAAAGGAAGGAGAAAAAAACCAGTGATTTTTAAATATTGCATTAGGTATTTCTGTATTAAGACTTTCAGTTTTTAATTTCACAACCAATGAGACAAGTAAGGTCTTCAAAATAGTTCAGTTCATATAATTGAACAGAAGGTGACAGCTAAGCTGGTTGCAAGTGTATAATCTGCAGTGAAAAGTTTCATTAGGGCAAAGGGTAATATGGATATATGTAAATATGCCTGTTTTAAAAATAAAGTTAAAACTCAAGTTTGTTGCAATGTCTGAGGATAGTATTTTTGTAGCTGAAGAACTAGACTAAGGCTAGAAAAATGTGACTTTAGTGCATATTGCTTCTAGAAATTTGTTTTGTGACCTCCTAATGTCACTTCACTGTAGCTCATAGGAGCTCACAATCTGTGCAGTGGAGATGACACCTCTGGAGTCGTCAAAAATTAATGTTGTTTTTTCTTCCAAAATGGGAAATATTAAGTTTTACTTTTTTTTCTTCTGGTTTCTTGTTGAAAAACATATTTTTTAAATGTTTTTTTAATCAGTTGTCGACTATGTAAGAATACTTCAAATTTTCCAGACCACTGTCGGCAGTCTTCTTCTATCTAAATATCTTTCTTAGCATATGAGTTCTTTAAAACCAGGATTGTCTCTTGGAACCTCAAGATTTTACATCAGAGCAAACAATGCAGTAATAAATTCAGTTGTTATTCAGTTAAATTATTCACTCCTTCCTGGCACGTAAGCATTTGTACAGTTCTGTAAGTTGGTATCTACTGAGCTCCCATGCCCCACGGAGACATAATTCTGTTCATTTCTATTTCTTTCCATCTAGATCCCTGCTGGCCTTTCCCAGCAGTTCTCTTCTGCTTCGTTAGCCAAGCAATACTATGAAATCTGTGTAGAAACAATAAAGTCAATTGGTGTAAAAATGATTCTTGGTTTGCTTAATGCTGCAGGTAAGACCAGGGTGTTTTAGTACAGGATTGTCAAACTGCCATATCAGAAGGTTAGGACAGCACACAAAGCCAAAATATGTTGTAAAAATCTAAATTCAAATATTACCTGTTTTACTTCCATCAGCTCCTCATCTCCTTCAACCAAAATATTGCAAACTGGTTCATTCATGACTTTTTCAGAATTTTTTGCAAGGGAAAATAGCATCTTTGTAACTGGGCCAATCATGTAAGCAAATAAAATATATTATTAAATCAATTAGAAAAAATTATTTATGGGAAAT
>NW_009647856.1:4452207-4526907 GCF_000708025.1 Charadrius vociferus | reverse complement strand
AGGTTACAGTTTGCAAGGCTGAAGCAAGACCAAACACGTGGTTTTGGATTGAATTCATGCACCAGTAATCGTCATCCTCTGTTGCTGAAAACTCCTTGACTGGAGATAACCATAGCTTTTCCATTATTTTTCTTCTCTTTTGTGGGTGACACTTCATTACTGGAAGCCTGTTCCCTTTTTTTCTTTTGCCTCATAATTCAGATTCTTGGCACACCATGTTGAATTTTATCGTTAAGGGTAGAGCAAATCATTCACAGCTGTATGTTGGTTAGGTGTGCTCTATGCTTAAAAAATATTCATCTTGGTGTTGTTTCAACCCAAAATCAAGTGTTCCCAAGGCTCTGGCTTAAACATGCCAATTTTCATACCCAATTTTCTTCTTCCTTTACTATTTTGAATGTGCGACTGACACTTTACAGACAGCGTTGTCCAAACACTGATACTTGGACCCAAAATGGGTCTGAATTAGTAGTCAACAGATATTGCCCCAATGGGAACATTAGCTTAATTTTCCATTATTGTACTCTTTCTTCAGCAATATAGACTTTGATTTTCAGTAAAGGTAATATCCATAGCAAAGGATTTGAATTAATCATATTTAACATTTGGACTGGTGGGGTTGCAATAGTTAGTTGCAAATGCCTGGAACTTACATTTTGAAATTTACCTGAGCTCCACTGGCAGCACATATTCATATAGATGATTTTTGTTTTCTTGTGTTGGCAAATTGGAAGCTCAGTTTCTGAGCAGAAGTATGATAATACAACATACACCCAACCATCTGTAAATCAGCATTTAGGTACATGTCTGGGTGATGAAAAGTCCATTTGGACTTACATATCGAGGATTTATTTATTTTATTGTTAGGTTTTGTTAACGATATTCCAGGTTGTCTTTTCTCCTGTGTTCAGTAGAGCTGTCAGTTCCACATTCCTCTGTCCTAGAACCAACACCAGGAAGCAGTAAAGCTGTGTATTCTTTGGCAGGAAACTCTAGCGTGCAGGATGCCAGCTGAGAATAGCCAGCTTATGCTGCGGCTAGAGACATTAAGAAATAAAGCCTGTTTAGAGGCTGGCTATGGCTACTGGAGAATCTGAACTGGTAGCAATCTAAATGGAGATTTATAGCTAATATCTGCTTCCTTGACACAGTTCAGGAAGTGCAGAGGGAACACACAAGGCCAGAAAACGGCCTTCTCAGTCAATGAAATGAGGTTCCATGTTCACTGCTTCTTGATGGCTCCTGGTAAAGCTTGCTCAGATTACAAGTTAAAGGATAGGGTGAGTGGTTTTGTGGGTTTTTACTTTAAACTGTCAGCTCTACCAGCATGGCCTGGGATGTTAAAGTCAACTTGTGGTCTCTCTGGTTCTCACATCATCCGGAGTCATGAAGGTTCTTGGGCTGAAATTTAGCTGCTTGAGGCATGTGCGCCAGAAAACAAATCTGACTTGTGCATTCCTTTTAGGGTATCTCTGAAAAGTTTAAATTGGGGGGGGCCTCTAAACAATTAAGAATGGTGAAATATCTTCTCTTTTGAACACTCTGACTCTCAGTTAACCTAAGTTAATGAGTTACCTTATAAACATCTTACAAGGATCTAAAAGAGTGCAGTATACATTGTCTGAAGAATGGATTCTCAAGTAATTTGCTCTGTAAAGTAATTCTCACAGAAACTTGGTGAATTATGGTAAATGTGTTTCTAAGCTCTTCTACTCATAAAAAAAATGTTCTTGCTAGAGCAAATATTTATTGACAGCATGAATTTTTGTGTACAACATATAAGAAACACAGACTCCAATACCAGAGGAATACAGTGCCTTTCTGTATAAAATGAGATGAAAAATATATATAACTATGGGATCATGCCTATTAATTTTCTCAAGACCACCTTTTATCATGGCTTTTCAGTAGTTGCATTTGAAGCAAATAAATCACTTTAAAAATTTTGTGAAATGGGACAGTTATTCCCCTCTTCCCTCTATATATGTGTAGTTTGCATCAATGACGACTCGTGCTTCCGTGGATTTCTTAGACATTGAACTCTTCTGTTGTTAGGTGCCATGATTTAGAAAGCCATCCTTTTATTTGGCAAAGCACATTTCAAATATGCTATGGTCTTCAAGATCATTATTGAAGACGTTGACATCCTGCTTTTCTTTCTCAGCAGATTGCTGACCTCTTAATGCCTGACAAGCTCTTTTGCTTTCACGGATATAAGCATCTTGCTTTAGACCATAAAGTGCAGAATATTCTAAACAGATGGACACAGCAGTACAATGGTCTACTGAAATTCAAAATGATTTTAAGTTCTTTGAGATTTAGTTTTATTCATGTGCATTGGAAAATATTTACCAATTTAATCTGAATTTCTGTTTATTCACATCACGGTAAAAAGAAACAGAATCTTTCTGTCATTATTCTAGATAATTTATAGATATTTTAACTTACTTATAGCAATTTATGAAAGAGAAGGAAATAATAAATTTATAGACAAATTAACAGGTATTGAAGAAAACTAGTTAGAAAAGAAGAACATGTAGTGAAACCTAATTTTAAGGCAAAGCATTCACAGAAATATTTTTGGACTGAAAACAGCTTTAGGGATTTAGAGAGCAGTGGTTAATAAATATATATATATTCCCAAGTTATTGCAAACTGTATATTTAATTTGTATGAAAAAAAAAAGTCACTATATCTCTCATAAAAAAATTGTTCACAAAAAATAGAACAAAGATTATGGTGTATACATAGCAAATGTGACCCTGATGCTAATACAGAGTGGAAATTCAGTCTCAACACATCATATCTCCGTTTGGTGCTTTGACCAAGTGGTCAAAGATATCTACTAAGTATTGTAGACTCTGGATCTCATGATGCTTTTCCTTGTAAATGCAAGACAAAGCAACGTAGGGATTCAAAAAAAAAAAATATTAAAAAAAAAAAAAAAGAAAGACAACAGCTTTGAAGCATTTTGTGTGGATCAGGACCACTTTCAGAAAATTTTCCTTTTCAGGCTGCACTGTTACTGAAAGCAGCTGCAAAATGTGATAATAAATGGTGCTATTAGCAGTACTCCTGGCCTGGTTAAATGTGGTAGCCCAGCCCTTTAGTGGCAGTCTTTTGAGCTTAGATAGATCTAAAGATGTTCAAAGATACAGTTAAAGAACTCAGATTCCAAAATGTGTTACTTTATTGCAACATATTTCACATATTGACTCAAAGATAACATTAATTTATTGGTAATCAGCTTAACAAAAAACTTCACTGTACACCTTCTGTCTTGGTTAAACAAATTATTGAGTTGTAGAAAAAGGTAAGAAGAAAGTATATCAGAGAACTTCTTTAATCATCATAGATTAAATTAACTCCTCAGATTAACAAGACAAGAAAAATTTATATTCCCTCTTCCTTTATTTCTTGTTAAAATGTTGGTAAGCATGTCAGTGCTTCTGACTGCCCAAAACTGAATCTGAGGCTTAGTATTCAAATTTTGATGAAACTTTGGAAAGAAGTGTGGAGGTTCCTTCAGAAATTAGCTGAAATTGACGTGAGGGTTAATGTTTACATTCTCATAAATCCTAACAACAGTTTGCATATTTGTTTTATATTAAACAAATAATTTCTACATTGTCAGTGCAGTCACCACGAACGAAAAGTAATATTCATTGCTGCCCTCATCAAAAATTATTTTGAGACTATTGAAAAAAGCCTGCTGCTTTAAAGAGTATGTTGGCCCAGCCTTCAGCTGATTCACAGCATTTTACAGCTGCCATAAATATGGAGGTGCAAAACATACAAAAGTTCAAAGAACAGCTGCGTTTTTGTGATCCCATCCAGCAATGTAATAAAGGCGGTCAACAATCAAAGCAAATGAAGGATGGTTAGTGTATTGTGCAGGACTTGCTCACGTTCTTGAGGCATCAGTCTCCAAATAAATTACTGTGATAAACCTTCTGTAATAGGGAAACATCATAACAGCTACATCTCTGTAAACAGCAGAGGGAATGGCAGAGCATAAAGCTAACAAATGTTCTAAGTTCAAGCTTCAGGATCAATTACATCTTTAAGATCTTATCAAACAAAGCATTCAGTGTTGAAAATAACAGCCTCAGCTTAACACAGATAAAAAAAAAAAAAATATATCCTCAGTGTCTTTATGCAGAAATGCAGTTGCAGAGCCAAAGCTCCCATTGTTCATTAAAGTTTATATTGTAAAGAGAAGATGCTCATTAGAAACTAAAATTAATTACAGATGAACTTAGAAGGAATAAAAAATATACATAGGTCCAACAATTACCCTTTTCTGCTTTGTGGTGTGAAGCAGTCTTCCAAGTGTGGAATACAGTCTTCCTACTTAGCGCTCCCCCATGACAAGGTTGCATGGCTCAACGGAAAGCTGAAGTGTAGGTGACATGTGCCCGCATTGTCTACCAGCTGCAAAGATCTGATACTGTCAGAGTAGTGAAGCATTACTGCTTCAATCCTCAGAAGGAAACCACTTCCCAGCTGTTGGAATGAGCCGATAGAATAAGATTAATTAGAAGTAGAGAACAGTGTCAGCTTCCTGAGACAAAGACAACTGAGCTGTTCTTATCAAGATGAGATTATTTCCTTGTCTATATGAATTAGAACTCTATGTGGAAACACATAAAAGATTAACTTTGTATATGGTACAGAGACAAAACTATAAACTGTGCATGTAATCATTTGGGGTGGAATTTGGTTCTGGATTTAGACACCTAACTGTAGATCTCTAATGTTTCTCATGGATGTCTCCATATATGGCCAAGGTGTCTAAGCTTCCTTTGTAGTCAGTGCAGACTTGTTGATACACTTAGAGTCTAAAGAACAATAAGGCTATGCAAATCCAAAGTGTCTACCATTACAGTCAACTTTTCTCCCCTATTTAGCACTCAAAATTTATCTTGTTCATTACAAAGATAGAAGTCACTATAGCATTAGATAGTATTATTGTGTTTCAATTAAATCTACCTTGACCATTTTATTCTCTTTGTTCTTTTTTTTTTTTTTTACAGAATGGTGATGAATATGTAAAAAAGGAGAAGAAAAAAAAATTCTGCATGCTTTTTTTAAATTTTAGCTGTAATCAGGAAAATCATGACAATCCATGCAATGATTTGCTAATTTATCATTGAAACAACAAAAAAATCCATCTTTTCTTTATCTTCTTTAATTTCTTTCTTTCCCTTCCATATTCCTTCCTTCTTTTCTTCTTTCTGTCCACAATGAATTCTTTCATTTCTTCTTTTGCAAAATATAAAAATGTTTATCCAGACCTCAGTTTTTAGTAGTCCAGTAATCTTTCTACAAAATTCTAACATCTGAATCTATATTGAAAAGGTCTTTGTTTGATTAAAACATCAGAATATAACCATTTAACCATTAAATATAACCATTAAACCATTTATAACCATAGTCCAGTTAACTAATTCCCTCACTAACTGATAAGACATACCGATGATTTTCCTTGTCCAGAAGTTATTACATGGGAAACAGGGAAAACGCAGGAACTGAGAAAGAAACATGTTCTGAGAAACAGAATGGTTTAGTACTAAAATTTAAAAACTGTGCAAGCTCATATCTGGTTTTCTAAGCTAGAGAGTAAGAACCTAATAAATTTTAGCAGCTAAAATTAGAAGACAGTCTGATCCTGGTGGGTGGTGGGTACACCACTAGAAATAGATGTAAAAACAAAATTTTGATTTCCACCCTGGCCAGGCCATTGGTTCACTCTTGACTATGCTTCATTTTCCTCATCTATGAGGTGGAGATAGTAAAACCCTCTCTTCCCATGGAATCCAGTTTAAATTGGAATGAGAAACCATTTCATGTGCTTAATACTGGTGTTTCTAAGATTCAAAAATTATTGTAACTTTTTTTTTTTTTCCTCATGTTTCTCAATTCTAACAATGCCGTATAAACTAAAACTAGCTAAATGGAAAAAGGCAAATTCATTAACGTCATTCCTTTACCTTTTTATGTAGATGACATCAGAGACTAGGCCCTTACTCATTATAAAGGAATACAACTTTCTCTTGACAGAGAAGAATGAGATTCAGAAAATTGCAGTCGCTCAAAAGTCTGTGTTAATTTTCTTAATTAAATTCTGTCTCGTTTTAAAAGGTTACAATGTCTCTTTATTTACAGAGCAGCTTATTCATTCAGCTTATTTTTTTTCCCTTGAGCTTGTCAGAAGCTGTTAATGTTGATACAGTTTGACATTTTGCCCAGACTGCATCAAACCACAAACCTGAGAATAGAATGTGGCCATTAACAATTTAATAACCTGTTGCAATACTTAATTTTTTTCCACATCAGCAGTGTCACACTTGATAATGGTGTGATTTTTACCTTTACTGAATAAGACGAGACTATTTACTTTACATGCCATGGTTTCTAAAGTGCCTCAGAACTGTAACTAGTCAGAGCATTCATTTTTAAGTGCTGGCTAGTTGAAAATGTCAGAACCCATAAGTATACTTGAGCTGAGATTTGACTAAAAGGCAAAAGTTTTGTCTGAGGAGTAGACATGAAAGTCTTGATTCAGTACAGTAGATAAGCACATGCTTAATCTGAAGAATATGAAAGTCATTGACATCAGTGGAAATGCTTTTACACGTAAGCTAGGCACAGCATAAAATACTTTCATGTCTAAATATCAAGCTTCTATTCATGTCATAGTCTTGGTAAAAGACAATAAGGCTTATGAATCCATTTCATTGCCTTCAGTAAGCTTTGACTCTTACATTATAATTGGAAATATGAACACTTTATATGGAGCATTGTTTTTAGAACAGTTTCCATAATCAGTGTGCAGCAGTAGATTTTGGCTATAAAGAGGCTCTCAGGCAAACCATGGCGAAGATAAAGTACATATTATATCTAATGGTGGATGTGCCAAAAAGTTAGAAGATGACATGAATATTTTCAAAAAAATTAGCACGCTAAGTGTGTTAAGATGGAGCAGAAATATCTGGAGAGGCTGATCAATATTTTATCAGTGTTTAATAAAGTCATGCTGTAGAAGGCAACTGTGCAGCTTCTGTCTCCTGGCAGGTGTGTTTTTTTCCTGATGATACTTATGGGAAACTTTTATAGACCATTGGTAATCCACCACAGTCTATTGCACCCAAACCTAATCCAGTGCTCACAATTCATTTTACAAAAACTGAAACTGCTGTAGTCTGAAGGAACTCATATCTCTGTGTTGTTTCAAATGCATTTCCATAGACTAACATCTGATCTTGGTTATACCTCTATAAGTTTACAATAACTTAATTGGTTTTCATGGAATTCTTTCCAGTTTATATTTGTCTGAGGGCGTGCTTTGGCCACACTAGAAGGAAATCTTCAAATAGGTAACTCATCTTGTAGTATGGGAAAAGGTTTAAATATGGGTTATTTTCAGTACACTTCAAAAATTCTAATCCTTACTGACCACTGGCTCTTAGTGTGATGCTGATTGCTTCATGAAAGTTCTGTGATGATATCTCTAGCTTCTGTAGCTATACTTTTGCTCATTTACAGCTGTAGCATTATTATCTAAACTGGTTGAAAATGTACCTCCTTGTGTCTTTTTTTCCATCAGTATAAAAAAATGTAAATTTTTTTTCTGGCTTCTGCTGAGTATGTATCCTTCTTGTACAAAGCAGTCTTCCCTCTTTGAGAAATCTAGAGCGTTAATAATTTCTCTGGGGAGGTTGGCTTTCTTTCTTAGTGTGGCTTTTTGTGTAGCTTTATAATTTAGACTTTCTAGAATAAACTAGAAAAATACCCAAGCCTGCCTGAAAGATAATATTAGAGTGTGTATTTGAATACTTGTTTTACCTTCCAAATTGGAACAATTTTTTACTTAGTTTTTTTCATGATACTATTTAGATTGAATCTGTGTATTCTTTATTGTATTTCTGAGCTTATTTTTGGGAGAGCTATGCAAAATCCACTTTCTAGAATCTCTGTGATGATCACTGTAGGGTCATTGCCTTAGATGTGAGTGAGAGATGCAGCAGCGTATGTTTGTTTCAAAATTTCCTTGGGTTTTAGAGGCTTGCACTTTCGTGGACTGGCATCACTGCAGGAATTCTTGCACTTTCTGCTTGTAGTCAAGGTGTGAATATCTGACATCAGTCTTACTACAGGTAGATAGCATAGTAATTTGTTGATGGTGGAATAAACTCTTCCAGAAATAAAATAACCCCAGACTATTTTTGTTTAAAGAACTAAAGAATAAGGTCATGATTTCTTTTAGTACCTTCATCACAAATGGATATATTGACATACAAAATATGCATCTCCTCTTGTGCAAAAACATATACTGGATCAAGCTGCACAAACTTTTTGTTAGGACATACTTCCACAACCTCTGAAATGAGATATTGAGGTGACACTGACTATGTGTGTATCTCTGTGTATACATAAATCATCACTCCTAGATAAAAGTCTAAACTCCGTACCTGTTCCCATATGATTACAAAGAGGCAGCAGATTAAATAGTAACAGATTAGAATTAGATTAGAATTAATTCTTTAATTCGCTTCTTCAAGTACCATTTTCTCATCTCATGAAAGACTTATCAAACTTTCCCCAAAAATGCCTTTCAGTGTACAGTATAGCTAAAATCAGCTGAGAATTCTATGAGACTTCAATTTAAAGATATTTCTTTTTTTGTGTGTTGTTTTTTGGTTTTGGGTTTTTTTTATGGTTGGTTGGTTGGTTGCACCTTACTTTTAGATCCAATGTGATTTGCCTTTAATTCCTGTTGAAAAAAACCTAGTTCAGTATTTAGGTGCTGTAAGTGTTTGGATGATGTGCCTGGAAAGGCATTCGAGAATATACAGTGCAGTTCTGGTTTTCTAGTACCAATTACATTTGTTCACTGTGAACCCCTTCAATAACTCTTCACAAATTTGAACCTTATTTTACAACTCCAGTTTGTTTAAGAGACAGTAGATCACATTCAAGAGTGTAGCACAGCTCATGGCTTCTGCAGGACCAATAAAATATGATGTGTGCTTTGGATATATTTCTCTGACAGTGCATTCCATCAAGACTTAGCAAATTTGTCCCTCATTTTACAACTCAGTTTTGTGTAACAGGCAGGAGCCTTGCCCTGAAATGGGCTGAGCACTCTCAGACTGGTTTTTGGATTTGTACAACTCTGCCTTTTATAACACCTTGATAAAGTTATAGAGATGCTGTAGTCTGATGTCAAGAAGAATTGCTGAGTAATAGCAACATCTCAAGAGCATTAGAAGAAATAGACAATATGATGTATTTCCTTTTGTATAAACAGTGACATCTAGAGTTGCCATTAGTATTCCCTAATATGCAACTAAGTTAAAGGTTATCATGTGCTGCAGATTTAATGGATTGCATTAGAATTACAGCAAATGACCCTTGCAGCTCCTTTAAACTTGATCGATCACAATGTAATTGTCAAGGCGGGCTAGCAATTAATTTTCATTAGTCAGGGAAGTCATTAATGCTTGCTGTTAGGGAAAATGACTATTAGATTGAAATGGAAGGGGTTCAATCATTTTTTACAATTAAAAATGTTGGCCTAATTTGCTGGTTCCATATGATGCACTGGTGCAAAGAAAGAGTTGAATATGTCCCTTTTCATACTGAAAGAGAAGGCATTTATTACAAAACTTCTATTGGGAATATTATTTTTAAAGAATGCTCCATCAATTTTATTTTTTTTTCTATTGCCTTTAAATATATGCTGTAATTTAATGCTATGGTGAAAGGTGTGCTTCCTCAAGTCAAAGTACTATTTGTTTTTCCTTTGACATACAGGGCTATTTTACTGAATAAGACATAGGAGTTGAAAGATCCCAGGATCATTCAGCTGCCTTGGTTAATATTAAATTGCCTGGCAATGACAGTTGGTTGTGATATAGCTGCTTGACATCACAGGTGATACAACAATGCTCTTGATTCATGCAGCACTTTTCATCTGAGAACTTCAAAATATTTTTTCAAACTCTACCTTCAAAAGGTCGAATATAGAAGTCAAACTGAATCAGAAAACCTAACACCTTAAACTCCAAGATGGATTTTTTGTAAGTGCTTAGTCTTGTCCAATTTCTTTTCCCATTTAATTAATTGGTATTGTTTTCCCATATCCCTGGTGTTAGGAAGCACTTTGGTGAGATACCTTTTATTGTCTTAAAAACATGTTCTGTTTCAATGCATTGTCTTTAATATCCCTGTATATGTGCTTTTAATGAATTTGAGTAGAAAAACATGAAACTATCTAGGCCTGATGCAGTCCTTCTGAGAATAAATTTCACCTGCATTTTAGGTATCTAATGAACAGCTCTTTTTTCAGTATGTAGCACCGCTTGTTGTAAAACAAATACTAGAAAGCAATAGTAAATGTTTTCATAAAATTTGCTGTCTCAGTTTATGTCAATAAATTAGGAGGACTTAATATAGCTGTAAAGGCTTTCAAAAACACTCCATGCTTTTCCTTGACTAAAGGAATTTAGGCATTGCAGTGAGTAACTCGCTTAAAATATATGTGCTTAAAACATGCAGAATTTGAGTAAATTGGCTCTTATCATGATGGCTAAAACATACTGAAGAAGATATATTAATATTACTTATTGTACTAAGAAGGGTTTATAAAGTTTAAAGCCAAACATGAAAGTGTAATATTCTCAAACATACCTAAGGGAATATGCATAGGAGTCAGGTTAAGTTTTTAGACTTCAGAAGTTCAGTAAGCTTTTGGAAAGCTACTGAGAAACTAAAATTCCATAGATTTCAGGCCTGGACATGCTGACTTGGGTAGTCTTTCCTAGTATTTTACTTTTTTTTGTGTTTGTAAAGGATGTTAATCGGAATTAGGTACGTAGCTTCTTTTGTAAATGACTCTAAGAACCTTATTTTTATCTTTAGAAATCTAGAAAAGGTCTCAGTTCATTTAGTTTGATGTATAAATGGGCTTCTATATAGTCAACAAAGGCAAAGAGATACCCAGGAGGTGGAATTCATCTGATCTATTTTGATGGCGATACCATAAGGAGGTAAGTGGTATCCTAACATCATCTTTTCATTTCTCCACTGATTTTAAGGGAAACTAGGATGACTAGCTGAAACCTAGATGTCTTTATCTGAGTGTGTAAACATATATGAACAGCCCCTCTACTGGTGTTTATAAATCTGACCTTTCCTGACTCAGGAGCCTGAAATACAATTTCAAAAGCTACCAAACACTCAGATGCCTGAAAGTCCTTGAAGTGATTTACTTGATTCAAGCTTCGAAGTCACTTTTGAAAATGTTACCCTTTGTTATAAAATATTTACTTTCTCACTGGGAAGATTTCCAATAACACTTTCATCACATAGGATATATTGTTCTGCAGTTTGATGAATTGCCTCTCTTATAAAACAAAAATATGTTCAAGATGTGTGTGGGATAGTCTAATCCTATTTTCAGGTACGTGGCAATCTAGATGTTCCATTGTTAGAAGAATATTTTCAAAGCCAGGATCTAAATCAAAATCTTTTCTAATGTTCAGTGATGGTAGACATTCAGCACTTCCTTTAGACAAAGAAGTTCAGCACTTGTAAAATTTGAATATTTAGGAAACTGAGGCTTAAGTCATTAAATAATCAATTCATGCATTATGTGAGTAGACATTTAACTTATTTGAAATAATTATACTTCCACTCTTATAATTAATGCTTTACTGGCAGTTTTTAAGTAACAGAATTATTAATTAAGAAACAGAAAAGTTTTAAGATGAGCAGGACTGTCTTCTTTGGAATTGATGGGCTGTTCAGATGATTGATAGACTCATGTTTCTCACCTTGTTATATCCTTCAGTTTGAGTGTTTCTCTTGCAACACTGACCGGTGCGAGTCAGACTTCCTCCTGACTTATCTGTCACTCAGAACTGAATCCTCAAATCATTATGTGCATTTGGAGTCTCAACATTTGTGGTTTTTTAAGTGAAAGTCAGAGGATGAAATCTGGCATTTCCATTCAATGTATTATATGGTATGCATTAATGGTAAAGCAGTACACTGTAATCAAAAGTTTCTGTGGGAGCTGGTGCAGGCAGACTTTTTGACTGGATAAATCCTTTTCTATTAAAATAAATGATTTTTTTTTTTTCCTAAGACGAAACACATTATAGGTTGCCATAAATCATATTTCATAGTATCCAAAAAAGAATAAGAACAAAACCTTTGCCTTCTCACCTCACTTTTTATACTTTTACTGTTCTTATTTTATTTCTATTTAAAACAGTATTCTTGCACAACTGAACTGTCTTTACAGAACTAGCTTCAAAATAACAGGCCTTTGCTATTGTTGTTAATCTGATCAAAAGTACGTTTTTTATTTATTAATTCCCTTTAAACAGTGTTGATATTTGAAATGAAAAGCCACAAGCTAGAGGTCCCTGGAAACTTGTTGCAGAAAATCTTGAAGATAGAGACTACTAGAAACTCTTCTACTTTCTAAAGATATAAGAAGCCTAAGGATAGAACTAGGACTAGGACTTTGGTGCTTTTCAGAAGCAGATTGTAACACAATTCTCATGGGTCTATCTCAAAGATAGATGACACAAGATGGGGTTCAGCCATAAGACACTGTACAGTCTTGTGAGTTTGATGGCTAACCTCACCAAAGATGTTACTTGACCAGAAAAATGACATCAATGAACTCCTGAAACTTGTGTTACTCTTGTGTTAGATGAGTGTGTAGAGGTACAGAAGCAGCTATAACAAAAGCCTGGTTCTTCAGGAACTGTTAAAGTCTTCTGAGCACAAGCCCTGGCATCTGTAGAACCATTGATTCTTTTCCTCATTAATCCTCAAAATCTATAAGTTTCAAGGTTGCACTCAGACACTTCTACATCAAAAAAAGAAGACCAGAAAAATTAATGTAATGAATTTATATTGTCATTGCTGGTGAGTGGTCTAGCTTAATTTTTATGTTGTGCAGCTTATTATTTTGCATTATATAATATGTTTTAAATATGTCAACTTCATGGAATCATAGAATCAGAGACTCATAGAATCACAGAATCATACAATCATAGATTGGTTTGGGTTGGATGGGACCTTTAAAGATCATCTAATCTAACTTCTCTGCCATGGGCAGGGACATCTTTCACTAGATCAGGTTGTTCAAAGCCCCATTCAACCTGATCTCGAACACTTTCAATGACAGGGTAACCACAACTTCTTTGGGCAACCTGTGCCGGTGTCTCATCACCCTCACTGTAAAAAATTTCTTCTTTATACCCAATCTAAATGTATCCTCATTCAGTTTAAAGCTGTTATTCCTTGACCGATTGCTATAGGACAGGAATTAATTTGTTGATTCTGTCTTATTGAAGGATCTGCTTTTACACTGTAGTGTGAAAAGTTAGAAAATTATATATTTTTCAGTAATTCAGTCTAGTAAATAAAAGACATAAAACAAAGGTCCATGAAAAGAATTAGCTTCTTGTTGCATTCCGGTGTGCTTTTCTGTAATTTCTATCAATTATGTGCCATATAAATATCAAACTGTTAAAGTTTTGATCATGTTTGTGATGGCAATGTACATCTCTGCAATTGCCATCTATCAAATACATTTAGGCCATTCTGAATTAATATTAGAGGAGAAGAAAATTATAAAACTTGAAATTGGATCAGAATAGGTTATTTTTGGAGTGTTAACTCTTCTTCCCTCATTACAAGAAAGCACACTTGCCTTTTTCTTTTCTCATTGAAATCCTGGGAATAGGAATGAGGTATCAGCATTTTAATTACTCCAGTTTACTTTAAAAATACTTAATTATGCCTCTCACTACTCTATGGCTTGGATATTTAGTTGTCATTGATATTCAAAGGAGGTTAAATAAGTTACTGTTCAAAATAGAGAGTTAATGAGATCATATTTTGAGTCAGCCTCCTTTTGGTAAAGTTTCAGTTAAGCACTAATTCCTTTTGCTCTTCAGATCTTCTAAAGAAGGAATATTGAGAGTACAGTTTTCAACTTACTGCAGAAGAAGTCTATATTTTCACAGGTCTACTGACATAATCTTCATACGGGCTCTATTCCTAGTGTGTTATACTACTTTTGAATCTTGGGACATTGGTATTTTCTTTTCTGACTGTGCACACAGGAAGTTTATTAAAAGAATACTGTGTAAAGTCAAGCAGTTGGAAAATATAATAGGACGTCTATACAACTTTGATTTGGTCCCCGTTTTGCATATACTTTGTTCCAGTCTTTAATTGGATGAATGCATATTATTTTTCCATATAATTCTGAGCAGTGCTCTTAATTAAAAGCTGTAGTATAACTTTCTTCTTCATTATCTTCACTTCTCACTACAAAAAGCATTCAGCTTTTTCCAGGGATTCATGTATGATACTTATTTCTGTCATTTTTGAATGCTTCACAAATATTAATTTTCTTTGACAATCTTTGAGCTAGAAGAATGATATTTTCCATATGTTTCAGATCAGAAGGGCAAGGATGGAGAGATTAAAGGTCAAACAAATTTGCTAACATAAAATGAACAATTTGAGATACACATGGCCTAATTTTTCCAAATCTATGACAGTAAGGAATTAAAAAATTTAAATCTCCTCAATTTACATTGCAATTTTTAAGCTTAGCAGTTCTCCAAATCCTACTCCCTGGTCTTAGAAGGGTCTTTCAGCAAATGGAGAATATGATGCTAGTGAGCATCAGCAGTAATTCTGAGGTGAAGTGTTTACTTACCCATGCCTCTGCAGCAGAAGAAATTACACCCAGCTCTCTTACCTTGCTGGCTGCTTCTGTCTTCATATACGTGAGTGTCTTCATAATTCACCATAGCTAACCAAACTCCTTTCAAGAATCAATACATTAAAAGCTATCTACATGATGAGATCTATTTTCAGACTCTTTCTGAAAAAGCTTAGGAATTGGGCTTATTATTTTGTTTATATATATTGTGTTAATATATTTATATTATTTAAAGCAAATTTGAGAAATTAATTTTACCCACCAGGGTGAAAGGTGTGTACACGCAGGCAGGAGAGGGAAGTCAGGGAGGGTTCTGAACTGATAAACCCCTTGTGTCCTGTATGAGTTCATACTACAGTCTGAAATGGCTCCTAAACACATTCCCTTCTGCATAATGAGATTACTCAGGAGCCTGGTTTTGTGTCTAGTATGTACATCATGAAGGTCTATAGAGATATATATATCATTGACATATCTAATTCATAAAGTAAAGGGCACATGCCTTGAGGTCACATAGGGTTTTGTAAATTCAGGCTACATATACTCTGTTCCTTAAATAGAAAAAAAGAGGTGTTTTTTTTTGTTTTGTTTTGGTTTTTTGTTTTGAAATTCTGTTCCTTCTTGTAGCAGAAAGGATTGTTATACAACACCAGACTAACTTAAGCTGTAGGTCATCTACTCCAAGTCCCTAGTCAGAGCAGGGCTAACATCCTGGTTAATCAGGTTACTTTGGACCTCATCCAGCTGTTTTTTTAATATTTCCAGAAGTGGAAATTCCACAGATCTTCTAGGCAATATATGGTCTTCTGTCCCATGGTCTTCCCAGTTGAATCAAAATAGTAGCTTGTTTAAGAATAAAATGCCTTGATTTTCACACAAACTGATTTCAATTCCAGGTGAAATGTACTCATCTATTTACAGTAATGAAAAATAAGTAATTAATAGCTTATTTCCACTTTCTTTTTTTTTTTTTTCTTGGGGGGGGGAATCCCTTTCATACTATTAAAAAAAAAAAAATTAAAATCCCAGCTCTTTGGTTTAAGCTTCTAAAATAGCCTTGAATAAAAATGTAGTAAATGTTTTTAACCCCCAAGACAGTGAGCTAAGTTTTTTAAAGTATTAAGTTTGAGTAGAGGCTGGCACTATGAAAGAATGTTACCCACATGCTTTATTTCATACTCACTCTGCATGCAGACCTCTTTTTTGGTACATCAGATTTGAAGGGCTAACAAAATAGGTCTGAAAATATTCTTTTTTTTTTTTTTTTCTTTTTGTGAGTATAGGTGGTCACAGTTTGTAGTTGAAAACCTATATACTTTCCTGATTAGTGAAAGCATTTGTGAAAATCAACTCATTTAGAAAAAGTTTCTTTATTTCAACATGCGTTTTTATGGAGTATTTATGCATCATATTCCCCAAGTATATATCCCCAAATTGTTATCAAAACACTTAGCTTGGCAGCTTGTTTCCCATAGTTGTTCATCACTCATGGTTCCACTTAGACCATGAAGTGATTTGTCTTCAAGTTCTGCCCACTTCTCCTCATATCAGATGAGATACTTGTGCATTAATAACTTCTAGTTGCTAGATGTATTTAGAGATCTTTTCTATACACTCTTTTATTTCAAATAAGGCATTAGAAAATTATCATTACTAGTTGCTGAATACTTAATGTTTTAAAGTTAAAAGAACTATGCAAAAGAACTTTGCTTAAGGATTAATCACATCTGTGACCCAGGGGATAAAGGATCCCCACCTGTCAATAAGGCTTATAACTACTTATGTCATCTGAGCCAGAGTTTTTAAGTAACTTGCCATGAAAGTGATTTTTACTTGGTTGGGAGTGGAAATGAGGATTTCTCTGGCCATCAAAGTTATGTTTTACAATGAAGATTGCATAGAGATCAGTAATTTTCATACTCTTTCCACCTGTTAAATCACATTTTATGTAAAAATAAAGTAGAAGCTTCTGTAATACTATTTTTCAGCATGAACTACTGCTGTCATTGCCACTGCAGTACTGCAGGATGATGAATGGGACAGGGAATTGATTCATGTGTCTACAACTGGGAGGGAACACAGCCTTATGGTCCACAAACCACTTTTTCTATTAAGGTGTCATCTATTCTAGAACTGTAGCTTCAGTTCACTGCATAAATCAGAGATTCCTTGTAACATTTTCCCTCAACTCACTTTCCATTTTGAACTATATGCCACTCTCAAATCCCTTCTGCTTTCAAGGATACTTTCTTTCCTTGCCATTTCCGTCCAATTCCCATCTTCTTTAATAAGTCAGACTGCCTTTTCACCCTCTCATAGGGATATGACTTTAATTTCTACCTACAAGAGGGGCTCTGGGAGCACTTCTGAGACCAGGACTTCACACTATCCATGTCAACCCCTGTCTCCCCTGCCTGCTTCCCTGTGAAGACAAGCAGGAGCTGCTGCTAGGAGGTTCTTTGGCCTGGATGCAGCTGGGGTGATGGAGACAGAGGGATGGCTGCAGCGCGTGCCCACCCCACAGGTTGGGGGGAGAGAACACCTGCCTTGCAGTCCATAGCTCTGACCCGTCTCTTTGAAAGATAAGGCTTTGAGGTTGTCATCATTTACAGACTGTTTAGGGAGGGGTGATGATACGCGTTAATGGTCTTCATCAACATATTGTGTGTTAGTGTGCAAAACCACAGAGGCAGTTGAAGGTGCTGGTACTGCTAACCTGTCCATATTTATATTCTCCAATTATTTTTTTTTTGTCTGATTTTCTCCAAAAATGAAAGTCAGACAGGTTTTAAAAAATGCTAAATTGAATGTGAACCATTATTTTTCTTAGTGCTCACTCAACAGACATCTTTTATTACTTTTGTTAAAAGCACTGGATGTTCTGTCCTCACAGGTTGGCAGAGCAGTAACCTTTGAAGACTTTTTAGACTGCTGTTGAGTAACTCCTTCTTTCTCCCCATTCAAATAAAAACCACACATTAATGCTCTCAAAGGAGGTTATTTATTATTGCAGTGGTGTAAATGAGGGCAGGATTTGGCCCACAAGCAATAAAGAGGAGTAGAGCATGTAATTCTTCATGCCATTGTGAGGAAAACTCTGTCCAGCAACAGTAAATTATCTGAACTTCTTTCAGGATATATGAATGACTCCATAGTCAGAGAAAGCTTGTGAGGTTTAAAGCATAAAAATGACAACCATAAATAAAGGTAGAAACCCCTGATCCACACTGAAATGAAATAACGTAACATTCCTGAGGCACTGGTGTCTTTGGAAAATCCATTGCCTGGCTGACTAGGGGAAAGGGAGGGAGGAAAGTAAACCCATCATCCTACTGAGAGTTTTGTCTTCCAAAAGTAAAGTTTAATGCTTCTGCTTAAAGAGACAGTTTTCTCTAGAAAGACCTATCCTGTAAGGCTGTGAGTTTATTGAGCATGTAAGACTTTCAAATATAGGTAAATCAACAAATACATGTATATATATTTTAATAACTGGGTTTGCCAAAAGTGGTTAATAAGGGGGACAAAATACAGAGAAATATCCATATCCTTTAATCCGCAGGGTGCAAAGTAGCAATAAAGGACAATAAGCATTTTCATAGCAAGGTGGAGGGGTGCACGTAGCTTATCCTGGGAGAGTTAAGCTTTCCAGAAAAAAAAAAAAAAAAAACACTGCTGTATTCTGGATATTTTCAATATCTTAACACTGTTAGCCGAGTCGCATTTGTGTTAACATTACCCTATTTCATTGGCACAGTAGCCTGATAAAATAGCTTCTCAAAATATGTGCCTTGTAAAGGACAAATCTGCAATCCCTGTTTTGATTTGGCATATTCCAAAAGTTTCAGCATCATTACAGCAACAATTTAGAGGATAGAATCAAAATCTCAATATGCATCAATTTACTAATGTAGCACTGAGTTTAAATGCATTGTGATGCTATAGATATGCCACTTCTTGCCATCTCACTATGCCAGAATGAAATTTTAACTTTTCAATGAATTATATTTGAGTTCAAACTAATCACATTGAAGAAATGTCAGTAATTTCTCATTGTTACAGTAACAGAAGTGACAAATAAGTTTTAAAACCAAGCCAAAGTCACCAAAAATTTAAAAGCACAAAAGAGTGAGATAATTTTGTAGATGGGCAATATTCAGAGTTAGGCTCCTAGTGAGATCTAGCCTGTCTCATCTGGCTGTAGATTATGTAAACTAAGACTGCGTAGTCAAATGCTCTCTGCAACCAATAGCGGGGATTTGTGCTTGGCACCTCATGAAAATGGGAAGTTTTGGTTTGTTTTAAAACTTTGAACCATAGATGTTCATCTGCTATGTCAGCGTAGCTTTTGACTCCTTACACAACCACCGAAAATGGTCCACTGACTCTATGATAGCCTGTGATGATAGCTTCTTTGATGGAGGTCAGATGTTAAAGAACTAATAAAATGACACAGCAGGTTCATATTAGTCTAGTCCCTATTTCAGCATAAATCTTTTTTCAACTGTTTGGCATGTACTTTGTCTCAATATAGAAATTATATAAAATTGTGTTCCTTCCTTATTAAAATACCCTGGCCTTGTCTTTTTAAATAGATTACTCTTACCATAAACATACATATATATTAGAATAAACATTCTAAATATAAGAGGTAATCTTCTAAAGTGACTTTTTAAAAAATTAGAACTGTATTTGTGTTCAGAGTTTGTTCCCAAAAAACAGACTGACCATACCAAAAATAGACTCCTTTTAGCCATTTTTTTACTTTCCTCTTCTTAAGTGATCAATGTGTAAATATCATCCAAGAATACAAAGCAACAGGGAATATTATTTGAATTTGTCCACCACCTGAACATTTTACTGGAGATTTCTCTTTTTCCACTTCTTTGTTCTGCTCTACTCTGAAAAACTGTCTTCTTTACTGCGAGAGTGAATATTTTGAAAAGCAGAAAATGAATTTAAATGTCAACAAGCATATTGATTAAAAGATACTGGCCTGGGACTAATGACAGTTTCATATAGTGTGAGTACATTTTTATATTCATTAAGTTTTAATTTAGTATTCAAGAAAATATCATTATACTGACAGTTGCTGATTTTTGATCTTTTCAAAAGAAATGTAAGGTAGAGAAGCAGTATATGATGCATCACCTATAAGTAACATGCTTTTAATTGTGTGTTATTACTCTAGGAGGTCTTCCAAGCATGGAGCATCCCTGCAGTTTTTATCACTGTTTGCGACATATTATTTGGTTCATTTTCTCTACAGTAAGGCACTGAGCTGGGAATTCAAAGTGGCAGTGGGTTCTTTTCTCAGCTACATTATTGATGTGCTGTGTGATCTTGAGTGAGCACTTTTACCCATCACTCTCTGTACTGAGTACGTATAATTCAGACATAATTTTCGCTACCCTACCATACTGAAAGAACTGTTTAGAAAGTGCACATGATATGCTTTAAATCTTGAAATTTCTGGAGAAATCTGCTTTGCCAGTGCAAAGAAAAGCTACTAGTGACAATTAATATTGCCAGTATTTCTCATAAAAATTGAATGAAGGATAGCAATATGATACAGTGAAAGCATTGTAATGCTAAAATCCTTTTCATTTATATCTAAGAAGACATTCCTGACTGGAATTTTTTGGATAAATCTTTAAATGAAGGTATAAGTTCACCAAGAAGTTAGCTTATCACAATGAATTTCTAATTAAAATCGATCCTGCTCTTATGATTCATCTGCAGTGTGAATACCTGTGAACTCGCCTCAATGATAAATGTGTGAATAATATCAGCATTCAGCCTTTATTTGCTCAGCCCCATTTCTGTGTTTTCAGGTCCCAGCTTTAAAACACTGGCCTACAAAAATGATGGGTGTTTTGCCAAGGAGATGGAGAACACTCAAAATTTCATGAAGGGGTGTCATGGTTTAACCCCAGCCCCCAACTAAGCACCACACAGCCACTCACTCACTTGCCCCTGGTGGGATGGGGGAGAGTGAAAAGAGTAAAAGTGAGACACTTTGATAGGTAAAGAAAAAGCCATGTGCACAAGCAAAGCAAAACAAGGAATTCCTTCACTGCTTCCCATGGGCAGGCTTCTCCAGGAAAGCAGGGCTCCATCCTGCACAATGGTTACTTGGGAAGACAAACACCATCACTCTGAATGTCCCTCCTTCCTTCTTGCCCCGGCTTTATATACTGAGCGTGACATCACATGGTATGGAATATCCCTTTGGTCAGTTGGGGTCAGCTGTCACAATTATGTCTCCTCCCAATTTCTTGTGCACTCCCAGCCTACTCGCTGGTGGGATGGGGTGAGAAGCAGAAAAGGCCTTGACTCTGCGTAAGCACTGATCAACTGTGCCCACACAACAACACCCCTGTATTATCAACACCGTGTTCAGCACAAACCCAAAAAATAGCCCCATACTAGCTACTATGAAGAAAATTAACCCTATCCCAGCCAAAACCAGCACAAGGGGACGCTTTGAAATGGGGAGGGGTTACATCTGAGAGCAACTTTTAAGACAACGGCTCATCTCAGATGTGAAATCGTTAAAAGGTATGAACAGTGCACAAAGTTGTGATCTCTAAATGTTTTATCTTATATAAAGCTGGGTGCCAATTTAACTTGGAATATAACCGCAGCTGAAGAATATCTTTTTCTTTCATATGTACCCAGTGACAATTGGCTAAGCCTCTTGTACAATATAGTGAAAGGGAGCTTCCCCCAGTTGTTTGCATACACAAGAGGAAGAGGTGCAAGAGAGTGGAAGTGATTGCCTTTGGCTTCCGAGATGGGTGAGTGGCACAGAGTCAGACCGCATGCCTCCAGTGTGCTTGTGCCGCCTCTGTACACACAACTCCCACGTTAGCAGGCACAGACGCTGGGATAAAACTGCTTGATAGGCAGGGACTCAGGGAAAGCAGTATGTTACTTCAACATTTTGTGCGCGCTCAGCACAACTTCTCGCAAGTCAGGTGTAGTTTGGTCATCTTCACACCTGGTAAACGCCATACTGAATTTCATCTCAAGACTCCAAGGTAACTTGTCTGCCAACATCAGCCGTACTGCACGAGCATGTTGCTATGATCATGCTCCTCCATGTTGTAGGTAGAAAAGCTCTTTTGTCTACATTAAGCATCTGTGTGGTTTCTAGTTTTCTGCATTACTTTTTAACCTTTTTTGACAAAACAACTGTCTATGTCTGAACCAGTGTGTTATACAAGTGGTCAGTAACATCTATGTATGGATCCAGTGTGAGGTCTGAACCATTCTTAAAGTATCGGATACTTATTCTCCTCTTCAGGGTAGAGTCAGAAATGAAATCAAGCCCTTGTACAGCCACTCAACTGCAGAGTAACGTGTAGCAAATAAAATCAAGTCAATTTTTTGTCAATTTTCCCCAGGTATATGAACTCTGCTTGGAGTTTCTCTTCTTATGCATTTGTACTGGCGGATTTAAGTTGAGTCTCTGAAAAGCATAATGTTTTTATAAAAACTGTGGATAAAATTATACAGGTCATAAGCTTGAACATTAGAATAACTTTCAATTTTGCATACCTCTTCATTTATTTTATTTTATATTTTATTTTATATTTTATTTTATATTCATATTTATGTTTATGTTTGTTTATAAATGTTTATATTTATATTTATTTTATAATGTAAATACAGTCTAGATACAACAATTTCTAATTTCAATATTATGCCAATATTTTGCCAACTAGTTGCTAGTACAAACAGGAAAGCCATTGCAAAGGTATTATTTGAAGAAAATGGTAAATATTTGAAAGATAAGTTTCACCCATATGCCAAAAAATAAGATTATATATAAAAGTACTTTTGTAAAATTCTATGAGCTGGGGAAAAATAGACTTTTTTTTTTTTTTAATAATATGATCTTTTATTTTGCCGTAGCTGGAGACAATTGCTGTATTGAAAAATGTATAAGCTAAATAAGCATGTAAGAGGCTGAATAAAGAAAATATTGTCTTCGACTTCTAGACATAGCACAGGGAAAAATCAAAATTAAGTGCAAGACTTCCAAAGGAGTATGCAGAACACAGATAGGAAATCGATAAGGACCTGCATTTGCCAAGGTAGTTTGAAAAATCCCACCTGATCCCATAAGAATCTTTCGGTAACACACTATATCTATAAATTAAAATTATTTGCTTAACTTCCTACAGAAACCCATGGCAGAGGTAGGGACTTCGTTTCAGCTATCAGAATGCCACACTAGTGCCGTACTAGAACAAGTACATACTATATTCATGTGAGTTCCCAGAAAGCTGTTTCCTTTGCTGTGAACGCTCTGGTTTACAATGAAGGCTAAGTTTTGTTAAATAGATAAAAGTCAGAACAGTCCATAAGCCCATTAATCACAGAATCAGACCTTTAAATAGTGCTGCTTGTGCACATACAGGGAATGAACCTGGCCCCATATGAATTTCTAGTGGGTAGTGACTATAATACGATATCTCTGTTCCCACATGCTATGATTAGACAGGCTTTCCTCTTTAAACACTTTGACTTCAGAAGCTTAGTGCATTATCTGCAAAACCTATTTAAAAATAGACTTAATTTAAAAGGGTAGGGTTTAGGAAGGAAATAGAAAGGAGGTGTCTTTGGGAGGAGGTCTGAGTCCTTTGATTCAGAGCCAAGCATTAATTTATTTTTTTCAAATGCATCAAATGCAATATCAAATGCTATATCAAATAAAGAGTCTTCCACACTCTGTTGCCTAAGTTTATGGCTCAAGAGAAACCATCCCCAGGCTGTAACACAGTCCATATGGCTGGCTGTTTGAAGTGCGCTTAGTACTCCATTAGGGATTCTCGATTTGTACTTCTCAATCTGATTTCGATAAGACACAGGTTTCCTTTAGTGGCCTGACCTGGTGAAAACACATAATAGATTAATTCTATAATAAATTATGCTGGCAGTAAAGCTTTCTGGACCATTTTGCCTTTTAAGTAACAAATTCTTTTTAATGTACCCTTATAAAGCTGAACCAATGTTTCATTTGTAAGTCACTTTATGTATATACAGAACTACTTGAATGTAATTTTGCACTGTGTGCATTTCTTAAGTGTATTCCATTTTATTGTGTTTCTGGAGCTCCTGACACATTCTGAGGAATACTAAGAGCTTTCTGAAACAACGTTATGCCTAGAAATGTGCTGAACTGCTATTCAGGAAGCTCCAGTTGTTTTTTATCTTAACGGTGGCAGAAATACATTATTCCTATACGCAAAACTGCATTTGCATAAAGTCCATTTTTGCCTTCTACTTTTATGTATTGTTTTTATATGATTATTTTCAACCACTGTTATTTTCAACCACTGAGTTTGGTTTAGATTTATTATCTACTTAGCACTTTACATAGTTCTGCTGCTATTTCTAAATAGTGTTGGTACAGAAGTACTAAGCTATGCTATTTTAGGCACTGCTGCTAGTCATAGTTGAGGACCTGAATGTGCTAGCCATCCTGCAAACCCAAAGCTGATATCTTGCAGATGAAACATAAAGAAAAATATCACAGATGTGTGTGGAAAACCAAGGAAGTACAGAAAACCAATGAGACAAAATCCATTAGCAAGGCTGACAGCTCCCTGGGAATATAATATTATTTAAGAATCATTTGTATTTTTAAAGGACAGCATTAAGAAGAGCAGTGCAGGAGCCTTCTAGATATTTCTGGGGAATGCTCATAGGAATAAGGGACAGCATGGGAGAAAAGGACTGCAGGGCTTTTATATATGTTTTCCAACGGAATTACAAAGACTTAATCTGTCAGCTTCTTCCACCTTTTCTTTTCAGGCTCATGAACTCCATGACATCTGTCCTTTTAGAGACCCCCAGCCCCATGTCCTTACTTCACCTCAGACCTTCTTACAACTAAAATGATATGGTAGGAAAGGAAAAATTATGAAGGCTTTGTAAGTCACAAAAGGATGGCTCTTAACCAGAAGGAACATACAAAATATACAAGAAGATACAAAATTTTGGTGTTTTTTTTTTTGTTTGTTTCTTTATGGTCACATAACCTGTAAAGACACACCTATATAGTTGCGATGTGACAAGACCATTTCACAAAAACCTCGAAGAATGCTCATCATGAAAACAAACGTGTTACTGGACTATGCAATGGTCTTGGTAGCAAGATCATACTGTCATATGGCCTTCTACTGACTCATCAGCTGTCTACCAAGATTTATCTGAACACATTAGCTAGATTCATCTATACCTTACGTGAAAGGGTGGAAGAAGCGGAGGAAGCATGGAGTGGAGGAAGGGGAGGAGATATTGCAAGTCCTATGGAAGGACACAGAAAATGCAAACATAGAAGAAGCTGAGACAGAATCTAAAGAGAAAGGAGAAAGACCTGAACTATGGGCAGAATTTTTCAAGTGCAGATGGCATAACACTTCAGGCACCCGGTAAACAAGGAAGAAATAGTGAATAAATATAAAAGAGAAATATGCATAAATAGGAAAAAGAAGACAAAGAAAAAAAATTAGGTAGGTCATTAAAATAAGAAAATTAGAAAAAGAAAAAGATAAGAATATTATACACAATAGGAAATGAATAAAATCGACCAGAGGAGAGCAAGGATCCAGCAGAATTAATGGGAAAAGACTGACACCATATACTAAATATTTCAGATTATTTATAATGAGCATGAGAGGCAGAGGATTTCCTGAAACGCATGTAAACTTTTGATTATAAGAGATGACTAAAATTACGTAAATCCAAGTACATAACTTTCCAATTTCCAAAAGAAAATGCATAAAGAGAAACAAAATTTTCCTATATTAAAGTAAATTAGCATTTTAGTTTAACCTTAATGTCAAGATCAAGTTAATTTCTTTATAATCAACAGAAATTATCTTTACCCCAGATGGAAGTGCTTTTTGTGTATTGCCCAATGGTTTTCAGAAAAGTTTGACTTTTCTTATTAAGTAACATGTTTCTTCCTTATTTGATCTTAAAACAAAACCTCAGTCATCATTGCAAACAAAAGGACACTGGCTAGCAGTAATAGGGAAGGATTTTTGTAAATCCACGTAAATCACTTAGTAAATCCATGCAGGTAAAAGAATACTAAGAACATTCATTGCCAAGTCTCAATCTTACAAAATGTCATTTTGTGCATAAGTAATCCTAATGAAGCCATGTTATTCATTCCAGTGCAAAGATTTGTGCAGAGGCAATAAAAATGCTTGCATAACTTTTTTTTTTTTTTAATTCCCATGATCTTAAAAACAAAAAAAAAAAAAACAAAAACCAACTACCAAACCTGAAAATGTTACTATTCATGGCATCTCTCCAATACAGGTTATTATTACCTGCATTTATTAGGTTCAATTGATTTACACTTCAAAATAACTAAATAGGTATTTATAGTACTAAATAGATATTTAAGTAACTGAATAGATACTCTTCCCAAGTTTCAAGTATTTAGGCATACTTTGACAATTAATTCTAAACTTCAACAGAGTTGTCTGATGATTCAGCAGACATGTAGGCAGATGGCTCTCTGTGAAAAATTACTTTTCTGTCCTTCATCATCCACATTTTCAGCTTTGTTCATAACCACTCTCTTCGAGATGACTTTGCGTTGTGCTTGGAAAGTCATCAAGTGAAAGGAAAGAATAGTCATTTGAACAGGACAGTAAAAAATAGAAATTCTTTCGTTACTGTTATTTTTGAGTCTCAGATATTGAGATGGACAAAGATGATAAGAACTTTCAAAAATCTAATTTAATTTTCTTGAATGCATAAAATAAAGGAAAGAGTAACAGACTTTTAAATAAAATAAAGATTCATTTAAATATGTGGGATAGTTAGACTCTATACTAGCTGAGGATTCCAACCATTGGAAACAGTTCAAAATTATCATTACAATGGACTTCCTGACTCGGTGTATGAGACAGGGGAGCTTCTGAAATAATTCTTGTCTCCAACATGAAAGTTAAATATTCCTATATATTCAGGAGCCTGATTCAATTATGACTAAAATGAGCACCTAGTGAAGTCATAAAATAGCTTATTAGTCAGTCAAACTCTCTGTGGGGAGAAGGGCGACTGTCTCCACTGATCCTGTTGGGAACCTAAGGCAGCTAAGGCAGCTGTCTCAAAGATTCTCAGCATGGACCAGGTGTATCAGACAGGGCATAAAATTGTTGCCATAATTCCAAACCAGTATCATCTAGTAGAAAGAAAAAAAAGAAAAAAAAAGTTGTGCATACTTATGTTACTAGGTTTGTCTCCATCTTTTCACTCCTGTGCAGACAGAGTGGATATCGACACTATAATAGAAATAGCTGCACATTCAGTTCAAAGAGGTCCAAAACTCAAAGCTCCTTTCAGTTCATCTGTGTTGTCAAAATTTAAGTATTGCTTATTCCTTGTTTCACTTTGGGTTCACAAATACATTTTAATTGAACAAAACCTTCTGCTGGCAAATGATTTCCCCTAAGAAATTTCAGATAATGATTGCAACAATCGAGCAGAGATGTTTAATTTTTAAGCATAGAAATTTGGGTTACTTAAATCTTCTTGGCTGATGTCATATTGGTTCCTTCTACCTTTTAATATATGTGTCGGCATCAAGTTTTGCACACAGTTTGTTCTAGAATTTCCCTCCTCTCTCATGAAGAGTGTCTGAAGTCGGAGGATTTTGATTATCTCAATATCAGAAGGTGCTTCAGAGAATGTATCTGCTAGTTAAAACATTTTTAAGGTCCTTTGTTCTCTGGAGCTTTTCTGTTTAGAACTGATTTGGATGCACAATAAGTTCTTCCCAGGTGACATGAGATCCATGGGATCTTTGCAGGGACAAGCCCTCTGATTGGAACTCTTGGCTGTGTTCTGCTTCCCCCCCAGAACAACACAAGAAACTCACCTGAGAGGCAAATTTTGAGCCATAAGTCTCACAATGGATCAAGCTTAGACTGCTCTGATCTCTCAGTTGGCTCCAAACCAACTCAGAAACAGATTCCCTAATCAGGAGTAGTACGTGTCTTAGAAAGCCAAAATAATTATAGTGGACTTTGTGGAGTATACTGCTGGGGATAGCAATGTCACATAGTACAGGACATTTTCTAGATGTTGACTGGGTAAATGAGTACAAAATTGGGTACATATTCTCTGAGTTTCCTTGGACAAGGAAATTAAAATTAATTATTGTTCCTGCATAATTATTCATATTTCTTATCATGGTTCTAGAGAATCTGCTAGTAATTGCAATTTTAAAGAGAATAAATATGTTCCTTCTTAATGTCCCAGGTTATAAATCTCTGTAGGAGTAACAGAGCATACAGCATGTTAGAACCTTTTCTTTCCTGAGGACTGTAGGATCATTCCCATGATGCTCCCAAATCCATAGAAGAGGCCTATTTCTTTTTTACCTAAATTTCTCATAAGGCTGTAATTACAACTATGTATCAGAATACAAAAAAAAAAAAAAAATTACTTTAATAGAATTACAAGCACTGACTGGTCTGAAATTTTTATCTCAGTTTAAAGCAAATTTCAGTTCAATGACTTCTGATAAGGTTTTTTGTTTAGCTGTATTTGTTTATTTATTTTTATGAAAATCCAAACACCTATCTGGGGCATAGCATAGAGTAAAAAAAAATTAGAAATAGATAATTTTCTCTGGCACAGCTTCAAAACCTCAGAAAAACATTGCTTAATAACTGATTCTGAATATATACAATTGTTGTATGGATGTTATATATGGTTAAACTCATGAATATTCAAAGCTGTTGTCAATGAAAAAGCAGCTGAAACACAAAAAAGTGCATGTGATTTGCAGAGGGGGAATTCCCATGTACTCAGAAACGTGGTCTCAGGTAAGTTCTTAAATAGATTTCTTTGATAGTCAACATAAACCTTATCCATCCATTTACACTGAGCTGTGTTGAAATGTGAAGCTTTCCTGAACTCATTGCTGCGATATTATCATTATATTAATTGGCCAAAACTTTGGTCTGCTTTATATCCAATCTGAGATCAGCAGAAAAAACACAGGCTCGTAGCAGTATTACAAAGGACAGAGTTTATTCTGTTCTGGTTTGTGGTTGTGTTTTTTTTTCCAAACTGCAGTTGGCATCACAAGGTAATGATGAAAGGAATGAAAGGAATCTGGAAAATTAGTTGTACATTTTGACAACTATTTGAACAATTTAGAGGGAGTCTAGATTTCTTTGATTAAAGAAACTGCCAAAGAATTGCTGAGCAGTATGAAGTATTTAGTATATGTTTTGCAAGAAAGTGATGAAAAGTGAACATTTATTAAAAAAAATTAATGGCATGAAGATTAACTTTAGAGAAAATTAATAGAACTGGCAGTTTAGACTAGCCTCTCCCTGTTAAATCAATAATATCCAATGACCTACTTGGAGGAGTGGTGAGTTCCAACAGCAGTCATTGACTTCTGTAATGGCTGTGGGTTCTATGTACTTTCTCAAAATCGAGACCACAAGCTCTTAGACCTGGACCTGGATCCTTAATTCAACCTAGGTATCTCAAAGACAAAAAGAAACATTTTGCAGAACTATTTTTGTTTTATATTCATAGAATCCTGTCCTTGATTAGCCTGGCCATGTGATCACAGAAGGAAGTCAAGCATAAAAATATGAAGAACTTTTGTGCTTTTTCCTGTGGATCCTGTTCCTAATCTAAACAGAAAAAGAAAAGAAAGGAAGGAAGAAAAACAAACCAAAAAAAAAAAAAAACCCTGAATAAAAACCCCAAAATAACCCCAACCTTTGGAATGCATTACAAATGAACCTATGATATCTAAATTCAAAAATATCAACTTTCTATATAATTTAGGATGAAGAAGCATATCAAGATATAAGTACAAGTAAAATCAGCTTAGATTAAAAGTCCATCTAGGTGAGTGCCTATGTTCAATAATGGCTAATTCACAGATGCCTAGGGGGGAGTACAGTAACATGGAAAAAATACAATAATATTTCTTCAGAATAGTACACACAGGTTTAAACAGGTTTTGTAGCAGGGGTTTCTTTAGTCAGCAATTGTCTTTCTTAGGTAAAAGGCCATCTTATGTCCATTTTAACTGAATGGACAGTGACTCCAGAATTTCATTTTCCCTTTCACTCATGAATTTATAGACCTCTATTATGTTGGGTTTTGTCTTTTTTCTTGTGTTTTACTCTATTTAATTCTTTCCTATATTGAACTTTCTCCATAATCTTTCTAGTTTTTCTTTCCTTACAGCAGGAGTAAGGAGCTTGAACATCACATAAATTCATATCCAGGATTTCTCTTTAGTTTATTCTCTATCCCTTTCCTAATAATTTCAATATTTTTTTTGCCAATTTCTGATCACTAAGAACATATTTTCATAGAAACACATATCATACATCTAAGATCTTGTCCCTGGGGGACACGAGACCATTACTTTATTAGCAAGGTCAGAATTGTTTTTTCTCATGTGCACCACTAATGAATTAGTGCATCCATCTGCAATGAATTTTGTCTGCCATTCTAATGTTCAGTCACTTTCTCTAGTAAGGGTCTCTTGCAGTTCTGCTCCACAGACATTTGTCTTTACTGCCCTGAATAATTTAGTACCATCAGTAAACTTTATCATCTCAGTAGTCACTTCTTTCTACACATAGTTTCTGAATATATGCAAACAACATGGAAAGGAACAGACATTTGTGCAGAAATCCACCTGTAATTTTTTCACTATGAAAACTGACCCTTCACTCTTTTTCATATTTTAATTAATTATATAGCTATGTAAGAATCTTCCATTTTATATTATTTTAGATTTCTCTATACTTTACAAACTTTGCTGAAGCACATTTCTGAAGTTCTTTAAATCCATGTGTGACACTGAGCAAATAGGTTTTACTGTTGCAATTTGTAAATGAAGAATTGGGCCAAACTTTGTCAGCTCATCAAAGAAACTTTTTGGTTGCCAAAATCTTTTTTAAAGTTTGCCTTGCAGAAATCCCCTGATAATGAGATCCTGGAAAAGCAATAGAAGCACCTAAACTAACAAGACAAGAAGAGAATTTGCCAAGAACACAACCTTTCAAGACTTTATAATGAGAGCGGGGATGTTCTGGGAAGGTCATCAAAGTCAATAATGAGTCAACAATGAAAGAGTTGCTTAAAGAATGCTATGGAGGTCATAACAAATGATTCTCAATCAGTGAGAAAATATGTTTGAGGGCTAGCAAAATATTTTCAGTGGAGTAAGCAAAGACCAAAATTACACTGATGAAAAAAGATTTAAAAAATAGACACATGGGAATTTGGTAAAGGAAGTTGTTAAGTACAAAAGAAGGACAGGGACCTGGCATTAGAAGATAAAACAGAGTGGGTTGAAGAAAATAAATAGGCAACTAGTACATTTATTAGCGAATAAATGATTTACTGGGAGGGCAATCAACTCTGCAACAAGTAAATAATTAAACATTCAGAGAAGCAACAAGAGTGTTAATTTGAAGTATTTGGAATCAATTACACAATTAAGGAGTTGATAATGAGGTAATTTAGGAAAAATAGAACTATAGACTAAAGAAATACCTGGTTCTGAGTGAACACTTACTTATACAGGAGTCCAAGAGGAGCAAGGCACTTACTAGGTAATAGTCTCCTAAGGAGAATATGGCATGAAGTCAATATAAGGAGCCTACACACTTAATGCTGTACAGCCCTATAATGGTTAAGTCCCAGAAGAGGGCAGTGGTGCTCCATGGAGACCATCAAATGAATGATGGTAGTCAAGGGTTTCAATGACTCTGGTCTGGTGCCCATCATAAACAAGTACTTGCGTACACAGGACTGAAGTTGGGCAGCAGGGTGCTGCAGAGCCCTATGTGAACCTTGGTTCTCTCAGAGGTGTAAAGCTCTCCTCTAGCACAGGGGTGAAAATATTTAAGCTTCCTTTCCTCCAATATGTCTTTTATTGTTTGGGGTGGCACTTTGAAATACGGTGAGCATTGAGCTTCCATTCAACATCAGTGTTTATCTCATTTATCATTGTGCTTGTCTAAAAGACTTGATATGAATTGACTTGCATCGTTTGGCCTTCGCAGGAGAAATGGTTCACTGAGATTCCTGGGGTCCCATTATAAGTTATAGCAGCTGTAATTTCAGCCACTTTATGGAGCAGTCCATTTGTGTCTGCTCCAGTTCCTAATGCTACCAGCCAGTCTGTAAAATGATCCTAATCTATTACGTTTAAGTCATTTGAGTCATCTTTTTGAAGATTGTTGAGTGCAGAGATACCCATAAGGAAACAATGTAAGTTTTCCATATACCACATATGTTAT
Organism: Charadrius vociferus; assembly: GCF_000708025.1. Taxonomy (NCBI): domain Eukaryota; kingdom Metazoa; phylum Chordata; class Aves; order Charadriiformes; family Charadriidae; genus Charadrius; species Charadrius vociferus. Next base: position 4,494,816 of record NW_009647856.1, on the reverse strand, counting down.
ATGTCTGGTGAAATGTACTGCACACATTTAAAAAAGTGACAGTATTACAAAACTGACAACTTTTCATGACCTTTTGTATAATAATGTATTTTAAACATATGGCAGGATTCCGTTCTTCTCATGGATGTGGCAGATACAGTATGAATATTTCATGAATTGTATCTGCATGTGAAAAAAAAAATTGTTCAAGAAACAAGAGATTCAGGAAAACACATTAGCCTTTTACATTTAAAGTGGGAAAATAGCTACTGATTAAATATATTACAATGAATATTTATGGGAAACAGTGAATATTGATTGAGAAGCAGTGAACATCAAGAGGTAAAACAGTAAAACCAAAATTATGATGCAGTGGGATTCTTTATTTTTTGTTCTAGGTTTTGTGATCAATTGTAATGCGGCATGTTTTGTTACTTCTTTTCATCTCTGTTTCTTTTGTATCCTTTGTTTATTTAAAATACAAGCTCTTTAAATCTTTAAATCTTCTGACTTTGGTACCTTTATGTTCTATCAGTTATCATACTCGAAGTTCAGAGTAATTGAAATTAGATGCTTAATACACCTTAAAGTGTTTTATGTGCATCCTAGGGGGTTCCCTCAATCAGACACACAGTAACAAAAAGTAAGAATGCAATCTCTCATCTGTGTTGTGCAGAATCTATTTCTTAACATTTTGCTCTGCCAGCTACATATCGGACAATGTCCAATACATTGTAGTTAGGCTGCTTCTGCTGAAGAGAGAGCATAACTCAGATTTTTACATTAAAGAGTTCTGCTGTCTAAGGTCAAATAAGGTCCAGATAAGTATGCAAATAATTTGAATGAGTCTTCAGATATTCAAAGCCACATTCACCCGGCAGCAGAAGCTCAGTGTTGTGTTTTGTTTTTCCAAAGGACACTTGCTTGTGCATTATGTTTCTTTTGGAGCTATTTCTCACAGATACTCTAACAGGTAATGTTGATAAATTGCCTGACTTCTTCCATGAATCTAAAGAAAAGAAAATGTCTTTGTTTCTTTTTTATTGAAAAATGTAATGTTTTGACTGACAAGAGTATTTTGGGCTTCATCTAACAATGTGAATTTAATATCAGTCTTAGGTGCTTTACTATGCATCTGTTTCCTGTTGGGGCCCCCAACATAAGAAGGACATGGGCCTGTTGGAGTGAGTCCAGAGGAGGGTCATGAAGATGATCAGAGGGCTGGAGTACTTCTCCTTGAAGATGGTCTGAGAGAGTTGCGTTTGTTCAGCCCGGAGAAGAGAAGACTTCTGGGAGTTCTTATAGCAGTTTTCCAGTACTTAAAGGGGGCCTACAGGAAAGATGGGGATAGACTCTTTATCAGGGAGTACAGCAATAGGATGAGGGGTAACAGTATTAAACTGAAGGAGGGTAAATTTAGGCTAGATATTAGGAAGGAACTTTTTACTCCTAGGGTGGTGAGACACTGGAACAGGTTGCAACATTAGGAAGAAACTTTTTACTCCTAGGGTGGTGAGACACTGGAACAGGTTGCCCGGGAGAAGTTGTGGCTGCCCCATCCCTGGAGGTGTTCAAGACCATTTTGGATGAGGCTTTGAGCACCCTGGTCTAGTGGGAGGTGTCCCTGCCCATGGCAGGGGGGTTGGAACCTAGATCATCTTCAAGGTCCCATCCAACTCTAATGATTCTATGATGACTCTATGATGCTTGGTAGCTCCTCTGATCAGAAGGTCGTCTGGTTCTTCCCTGACACTGGCAAGGGTAGTAATTCATTCATTTTCTTTGGAGAAATGCAACCTTATTGGTCATGAAACAGATAAAAGGAGTACATTGAACTATAAGGGGCTATGTGAAAATGGAAGTACAAATCCTGGAAAGAGTTTTTTAAAGAGTGGTACTTGCTTTCAATATCTTAGATAACCCCCTCTTATTCAATAGGTAGGCATGGATTTAAGGACGCTTAGATGTGCACTCCTCAATAAAGTCATTAAAATTAAATAAAAATGGTATAAACAGTTCAATTTAGGGGTGATTCTAAGGGTACTCTTTCAACTGACTATCACAAGATTTGTTCCCTGAATTTTATACCATAACCTCATAAAGTTTTCCAGAATAATCTTCTTGCACATATAGTTCTGATACAGTTTACACTTTAAACTGAATTCCTTCTTTGAGGACAATGCTTGAAGATGAATAAGAATAAAGGAACTACACTACTATTTGCAATATTATTTTAATCAAGATGTTACAACCATTTAACTAATAATAGCACGGCAGTTTTCAAAACAACCTCAGTAGCAATCTGTATTGCTGAGCAAAAGGAATAATAAGTTTTTACATAAGAAATTTTGCAGAGCAGAGGGAGTTTCTAGTGAAAGAAACAGAGAGGAAAAAATTAACATGTACAATTCCCATACTTAGAAAACTGTTATTGGTAGGACCAAACTTACAATACACATATGTGCCCTTATTAAATGTTTGTAGTGTTACCTTCAGCCATGCAGTTACTATTATTTATGCCCTCACAAGGCCTCTACTGCCATATACATGCATACATAATAATGTATCTGATTTATCATTCTGACTTGAGCCGAATTTATGTCCTCTAAAAGTTTACAATAATTAACTTTTCGAATATTCCTTGCAGAAGGGTATTACCTCTTGTGCTGACTATGTTAGGAAACAAATTTTGGGGGCAATATCAAAGTAGTAACTAAATTACAGGAACAAAACAAGAAAAAAAATCCATAATGATTTACTGCACCCTTTAAAGGTTTGTATGGTAGAAACCTCTTGCTAAGATTTCGTTGTCCCAAAGCACGTATCGCAAGACAATCAAGGAGGCATGTGAACTGCAGATTACTTAGAGAGAAATGAGTGGTCAACAATGAGTTTGTCTTCATTCTGTGACAGTCATGTTGCTGTCTTAGTATAAAGTAATATATCTATGGCTGCTGTTAGTTATATGTCAAGAGTAACCATAACTTTATAGCTGTCGTGCTATAGTATGACTGTAGAGGACATAGATGGCAAGCTAAGCTTTGCTAGCGATGAAGACAGGTGGACAGATGGCTTAAAAAAGGCTTATAGTTTTAATGAAGAAAAAAAGTCCTGTCATAAAAAGACACAACAGTGTTTTGACACTGGAGTAAAATTCAGGCTCAGGAGCATCACTCAAGACACATGAAAAGCTTTATCAGCTGAAAGGTGACTTTACCTGGACTGTTCTTAACCACCACGGTATTCCCATACCCTGCCACAGAAAGACTACTTGTGCAATTTAGGATGAAAATAAAGCCCCAGTTTATTACATGTATATCGATAAAAATAAATACAGAAATATTCAAATAAATATGTATGTACATGTGTGCATACATATAAATATGTAAAGAGTAGGCTGTAAATATAGTGATGCTGTCTTCCAGTACTCCTAGCAACTATGCTGATGGGACTGTGGTGAAAGAACCCTGCATAATTATTCCCCTCTGCATACCCGTGCTTCAGTTTTGCTGGATTGTGAGATGCCTCCACACACTGCTGCAGTAAATGGTATCTTTTGTGGTGGAATAAGTGGAAGGTCACTAGATGGTGAATGGTTAGAGGGCTGTAACAGATAAGGGTGATCTGTTTGTTGAGTTCAGGTAACGTAAAAAGCCCAGCTAGATTCAGTCAGCAGAGAGGCTGTGCCACGTACCTCTTCAGAGAATTTCAAACCTCAAGTAGACAAGGGTAGGATTCACTGCATCTCACTGGGATGTTAGCTCTGTTTTGGGGCGCTCAGTCTCAATGACTTCCAGAGGTGCTTCAACCCCAGTTTGCGCTGCAGTTCTGTGGCTCTGTGATGTAATGTCCCTAGGCAAAAATTTGCCTTTTTATGTTCTCTGTCCCGGTGCCTGAAAGCATGTGAATGGAAGCACAAGCAGACTCATATAGACTTATAGAGAGCAAGATATAAAATGTGCAAGTATGATGCTCAAATTGGGTGGAATTTTCTCTAAAGATAATAATAAAAAAAAAAGTGTAAAAACAAGTAGTAATTTCAAAGCTTAAAATTACATTAACTTTTGATAACAGAATAAAACATTCTTTTTAATCCAAAAGGTGTAGTTATTGATTCCAGATGTTCTTTTTCAAATTCTTGACACTTAAAACATTTATTGTACAAATAACATTTGCCAGTCCATGTTTGGTTATAAAATGTCCAAAAAACCTGCAAATCCTAGTAGTAATCTCTCAGTGTTTACAAACAATGAAATTTTGAACACATTACATTTTTATGTTATTCTTCTACCTCTAGTGCCTGTAGCTTGTGCTCTTTTTCAGGAAACACCTGCCTTGTTTGGAAGCTCTAAGATAGAAGACATAAATTGTACTGCTTGAAAACTTTTACTTTTTAAAAAGCATTTACTTGTTTTAACTCCTGTATTACAAATGTGTGTCACCTTTTATCTGGCCAGTTTGGTGCAACTTTTCAAACAGCAAGATGACCTCTGCTGCAGTAATTAGAAGTAAATCACATTGATAATTCCTTTGGAATTTATTTTCTACTTCTAATTGCAATATAACTTCTATTAGCTTTATGCTCCTTGTGACTAGCCTTTCACTTGATCTTCTGTGTTACGGCTGTCTTTTATTTTTGCAAGTTTAATCAGTGTTCCATTACTATTTTAATTACTGTAATACAGTAAAAGTGTGCCAGAGACTGTAGATGGGTTCTGTGAAACAGAGCAGACTTTTTAATAATGGTCCTCAGTGACTATCTACATTTGAATTTATTACAAAATGCACATTTTCTGTAGACAATATTTGCAAATTCTGGTTATTTCAGTTATGCAAAATTTCTAACTCTGTATTATTCAAGACTATATTTTGAGGTTTTTTTCTTTGTCATTTTATAATTCTCATGATGAAAATCATGTGTTCTTAATAAAATATGTTGATATATGCAGAAAGTATGTAAGATCTCAGAAAACTGGACAGAGAACTGGAAGAGTTTGTAGAGATCTTATAGTGTCACATGCATCTCTGTGAAGTACTTGGAAATCACAATCTGAAAGAAACAATAGATAAAAAAGTAATACCTGCAAGGTAGTCACAAAACTTTTATTAACAGTGATGGGTTAAGCATATGTGTAACATAACCATAGTGTGAAAGAAAGAGATAAATGCCCTGACCAAAGATTGCTGGTTTGCTTACCCACGAAGCATCATAGGGATTGGGAGGTCGCAGAAAAGTGTAACAGATAAAACTCAGAAGCACATAGGTTGATATGCTGAGACCTTGTCTAATTCGTCACGGAGAGGTTAAGAGGGGCACAGTTTTCATTTCCTCGAGTGAAATGAAAACACGTAAACAGGGAAGAGCTTGAAGGTAATTTCAGCCATAGCATCCAGTGCTTTCCATTCTGCAAGTACTTGTAAACACGATTAATTTTGTGCCTGCAAGTTCCTTTGTTGGTAAATAAGTTGACAATAAGCAACTTCAATGTACCATAAAGTGAATAGCTGTTTACATCCATATGCAGTTCCAAAGTTGATTGTGCAGTTATCTTCTCTGTTTAAGTTTGCCCCTTACTTTTGATCAGGCTTGTCTGCCTATGTTTGTTTGTCTTCATGTGTGCTTAAAATTATTTTATTTCAGTATGTTTATTCTGTGAACCATTTGTCTTAACCTGCTTTGAATATGAAAATAGATTTGTACAAAAAATCTTTAATAAATATCTTCTAATTCTATCTTTATTTTATAAGCTTTGGTGTTTAGCAAGTAAAAAGTAAACCTATAAGTTGACTGAAAAAAACATTAGGAAGCAGGTTGTTTTTTTTTCTCTCAGTGGGGCTTTTTTTATGTTCAGAACCAGGTGTTTAGAATGCCACCAATTGGGGAGGAAGATACCTGGAGGGAAGCTGAATTTAAGCTCTGTAAAGAGAGAAGCAGAAAGTATTTTTAAAAATTAATTCTTTCCCAATGGCTAAACAGTTTTTCTAAAATAATTCTAAATTTAAGTGAGTTCAACAGAATAGTGATTAAAACAATTAAGAAAACAAAACAGCCAGCACACAGATTGCCCTCAATCACTTTCACAGGGAGACACTCTTGGCAAGGCACCGAGGAAAGCAGTATTTGGGGGAGCAGTTCGGAAAAATCCTCCCTATCCTACTTAGACATCTGAGATATGTGTCTTCCTTGATCTGAATGTCTAAATGCTTATCCCATCTGGTTTTCAATTAGGGCACATCCCAATACATAAGTTAGTGTAGGAGCCCAGTCTTCTCGGCAAAGTCTGAGCAATCCACACCGTACAGAGCTTGAGTGAGTACAGAGTATCTAGTTTACTGTCTATTCATACCTCAACTCTCTTTAACCTAATTTTTCAGTGCAAACGAGCAAGTTCATAGTTACCCCTTTCTCATTAAGGGTTACCAGTGTGGGGGGAATTACCTCATGTTATGAACAACCCTTTTATAATAGCTTCTCAAAATGTGCATGGGACTAAAACTATGCAGTCCTTTTGCTGGATCTTTGAAATAGTGATTTTGGTTCATTTTATCATAAATCCATTAAATACAAGGAACAACCATAACACTAAAATATACATTTCTAAGGCAAATTTCAATTTTGTGTACACAGTGAGTACACATTGTTAAGAATATATAAATATGAATAGATTAGGCGTGGAAACACGGGAAAGACAGGGAAAGTAGAATCTTGCCCATTTGGCAGCAAGAAGACAAAGGATCAGTTCAGCCATATCACCTAACTGTACCTTTACATACACCTTTCTGTTGTATTTTTCTGTGCTTGGACGGCCCTGGACCTGTGGTAATGCTTCTTCAGGGTTATAATTAGCACACAAAGGTCTGCAAAGACATTTCTGAGAGAATTAAGGTTGGACTAAAGATTAAATTAAAGCAGAACTGTGTACCTGAGGAGATTCAGGCATTTCTGTCATTTATGTCTCTATATAACTGAAGATTGTGGGCAGAATAAATGGAATACAACTGTTCTTCACTATTTTATTTAAGCAAAATGCATACACCTTTTTGAAATGTTGAGATGTTAAATACAGAGTTCAAAAAGACACTGGTTTTCTTGGGACGTTTTGCCAATGAAAAAAAGTATTATCATTATCCTTTTGATAATGTTAAAATTTAACGGATTGAGTGCAAGTTACCTATCCTTAGAAATAGTGAGGACGTTGTATGTTTCTTGCTTCGTTTATAATGAAAAAAGTACCCGTGCTTTCTCTAATGTCCTTTTTCAGACAACATCCTGAAAACGTTTTTATCTTGTTTTAAAGGTTCGATCATTTTATAACATTTGAACAGTGAATTATTGCTTCATGAATCAAAAGTATCCTACAGTCTTCAAAAAGCAATAGACAGTTATAACATGTAAGGACAGTTCATGATCAGTGAAACCCAGTCCCCAAAAGCAAATACAGTATCAAACCACTGCAGTGGAACTTTGAACCTCCGGAGAATGATTGAAGGTCTTGGCAGGTGTCATTTACTGTGTCATTCACCTTGAAGTTTCCCTGGCTAGACATGTGGTTACTTTACTAGCAAATTTCAGACTGCCAGGGCAGACAAATGTTCTGTCTCTCCAGTTCACTCAGTACATACATCCAAATTTATATTTGCCCCCTTGGGCGAAAGTCAGTGCTATTATCCATCTGTCCTATATTTTCTCTTTGACCTCTTCGTGCTCACTTCCTGGTTCAATGGGATAGTTTAACTACCTGCGCAATTTTCTTTTATCAGTCTCAGAAATCTTATGTGTGTTTTCCAAATTCAGAAAAGCAAGAAACTGGAATCAGACCTACTAGATGATAAATAATTCTGCAGTTAATGGCATGTCCCACATGTAGCATAAAGGGCTATAGTTTTAAAGTTACGTATGCCTTAATTCAAAAATTATATACCTATACATAATGCATAGAAAAGCAAAATATATCGTTCCACATAGCTGTATTCTTAAAGCAAAATGCCAGCATTTGCAAAAAAACCCCAAACAAATAAACAACAAAAAAAAAGCTATTAGAGAAGGAACACTGCTCTTTGTTAAAGTCACACCAATTATTTAAATTCTTTTACTCACAGTATTACATTATTCTTTTTTGAAGACCACAGCATAATGACCTATTGCTCATATGAGACCTGCCCTTATTTCCTTTTGGTGGGCTGGACTTCAGTGAATCTGTTATGATCACCATTTCCTATTGAACTGTCATGACGAACTTGGAGAGATACCATCCAGGATGCAGGTGTTCAGGTCAAACAAGAGAGAAGGAAGTTCAAAGGCATTCCCTCCCACAATTCCTGATGCTGTAATGCCAGCACACTGTGTCACGGGAAGTCTCTGAAACACCCATGCGAGGGTGTATTCACCCAGTGAAACACTCAGACATATTTCATAGAAGCTGAAAGTCAAAAAATGAATGGGTTTTATTCATTGGTGACTGAAAGAAGACAATTTGTTCAGATATATCGGAAAAGCATACTCAACTATACAAGAGCCTTACACTTTGTCTTCTGTAAGATAGACATTAGCTTCATCTGCCTATCCAGATCTTCCCTGGAAATTGCAATAAAAGGTGTTGTTCAACAAGCTTGTCATCCTGTGGATTTTTTTGTCTGATTGCATATAATAGCTGGAAAACTCTTGAAACTGCATATGTTGCCATTGTTATCAAGAAAGTTAAAATTCTTTAAGCTCTCCTGGGAGAAAAAGGGTTGGAATTAATTCTTCCCCGCTCTTCTCCCTGGAGGCACACATAACTTGTGTGAGTTTAATGAAATTTTCTAAGATTTCTGTAGATGTCATTAAGCAACTCAATGAAACAATTACCATGTGTTCTTCAGTGGTGTGCAGCTATCAGTCATAACCAAACAAGCAGGCAGCTTCTCTAGTCACATCAGCAGGTGATCTATATAAAGAAGGCTTGCTTTATAGAGTACTCTTTGGACTGCAGTGTAATAGAGATGTAACGCATTATTGAGATGTCAGTTTAAATAGAAGCCATTATGTCATCTAATAACAATTGCTATTTAGGCAGCAGGCACTGGTGCTAATATTATCATGTGAGTAGTATCTACATATAGTATAAAAACAGAAAACATTAAAAGCAACCATAAAACAAAGCACATAGCTAACTTTTAAGTAATCTTTTTAGATACTGAGCCAAGAGGGAAGGTGATGTCTACCTTGCCTTTTAAGAGTCATTAAAACAAACAAACAAACAAACAAACCAAAACAAAGCATTTTTTACACTACTGTGCTGCAAGTTAGCAAGAAAAATCAGATTAAATCATTAAGTGTTGTAGTACAGAGGCAAAATCACTGCACTTTGCTAAAACTCTGTGGCTAGTACTGTTTTTTAAGGTAATTTTCATGTGTGTGCTTTATAATCAACTGTGTGATTGTGTATTTTATGTTCAATTTCCAGAGCAGCATCCTAATGACCATTGCCCAGGACTGTTGGCTTTCCCTAAATGTTCCCTGGAGTGATGTTTCACTTACAAGCATCATTTTAAATGTAGCCTTCTGTAGCACTTTTCTTGTGATCCTCAACCTCTGCAAAGGGGTTATGTTTTAAAAACATGTGGCAAATGCTGGCCACCTGTTAAGAGCTAATGATGAGAAAAGAAAGCCTGTTATGTCAGGACATTTTCTTAGAGAAGGTGATAAAAAGGACAAAAATCGTTCAAGCTGGAGCAGCGTTAACTTTAACCTATTTTGGACTCCACCCTTATAAATGCTACTTCAGAGGTAACCATAATCCTCTTGAAAGAATTGGATGAGGGTAAGAACAGGGAGGTTTTGGCAAGATAATTGCAAATGTGCAGTTTTCTGTGCAAGTTTTACAATCTTATCTAGAAAGGAGATTTATTTAATCTTTCTTTTCCTCTAGAGAGTACTGGATAATAAAAAGAACTACAGACAGATTAAGATTAATCTGTTCAGTAAGAGTGGGGCTGTCTTTTCTGGTACACTGGGCATACAACATTGTCAGCAAAACAAAATGGATGGTTTCCAAATCCACTTGAAAATGATATTAGTCTGGTGACAGAGATTTCTTTAAATGAACAGACAAGACAGACAGATTCACATTTGCAGAATTAAATAAAGGGGTGAAACATAAATTGGGATCAACATAAAGGTGAAAAAGGATCCCCATTTTCCTCTGTCTCCCCCTTCAAGATTAAACTGTCTTGCAAAGTATCAAATAGATATTTAGATAACATCTGCCTAAACTTGATAAAAATGTAGGATAAGATTTTTTATACACAGTTTATATACATTTAAGTTTAAGTATGCAATCAAACTATAAGAGGGAAAAAAAAGTGGTGGGGTAGGTGGAATTACATATTACTGGAGAAACTGGAGCCACAGTGTTATAACTTTGGCTTCTAAATGCATTTTTTCCTTGTCTCCAGATGCCACTAGCAAAATGGATAGTTTGGATCTACAATGAGAAGAAAGGGTGTATTTGTGCCAACATATGTTTGACATCCTTATTTTTGTTTGGCACCTTGGAGCAGCAGAGCTTCTCATGGGATTCAAAGTTCAAAGTTAGGTGCCATTTTTGTAATTACATACAGATGCATAAGCAGGATTGTAGCAGGCAAATGAAGGGCTCTTTTACTTAACAAGGTGCACTTGTCTGTGCTTCTTACTAATCAATTACAAGGATAGCCATTGTTTTAAGTAGTAGTAGAAATTACAATATCAAAGAATGTCTTGGCCAGCAACCCTTTGCAAACCCTTTTTTTTTTTTTTTTCCATAGTAATCAGCTAAATAACATCCATGTATATAAAGGGTTCCTTTCTCTTCTGGAAGAATTTGTATCTGGGTTTAGGATGCCTCATGCTTTCATTTGTATTCATACTGAGTAATGCTTTTTTCCATGACAGTCCAAGTGGTGGTAGCAATGTAGGGAGGCCAATTAGATTACGATTGATAAATTCTTCTCCTCAAACTTCATGAATACTTTAGAATACATGTTGCAAATTTTAGCTTGTATAAAATAAAAGTTGGTGCAAAGAGCTTTCCTTTCTTCAGTGACCTTCATTGGCATAGAGCTTGAAAGAGTCTTCCAGCTCCATTTTTATTTTGTTAACATCGTATTCAATTTCAAACATGGAAAGCAAAGAAAATGCATATTGCATTAGTATAATGTGTAGAAATTCCATCTTTTGAAGATGGAAGAGCTCTGCAAATGCTTTCAATGGAAATATAATCATAACCATAATTACTTGGTTCTGGAAGTAAAGAACAGTAGCATTTTAAATTACTTTCTAAAATTACTCCTACTGAAACAAAAGGAAATTTGTATTATTAAACAGGAAATAAACAATATGATTACCATTTTTAGTGGAAAATGTGATACTTAAATCTGCAATTGTAGCTTGACTGCAGTAGCATTCATTGTACCTAAATCATTAAACTAGAACTTGTGAAAAAGTTTTACATTGCAATATTTTGAAAATTGAAGTGGTAAGAAATATTAAAAATAAATAGTTGATCTCTTATAAGCAAATTACAGATTCAACAAGTTTATAAAATATTTCAGTGAATCATTTGCTAATATCCATCTTATTTTTCAGCTAACCTCATTTCTCATCTGTTTTTCAAGAAGATATTTTAAATTCCTTATTTCACTATTTCTTTTTTCTATTTTCTGTGGATAGGAACATTATACCTCAAAAGCTTTGTAGCCGCAACACAGGAGCTCAGTTGTTGATTCTTTTTTTGAACCATCACTACCAGAGGAAAAGAGGAGGCCACATTCCCCATGCTCTGCACTGGGTGTTGTCAAAATTGACGGCTCCAACAGAAGGAATGCTATGTCTCATCTGAGCAAAAAATCAAACAGAGAGACTTTTAACATCAGGATGTTTTTTCAAAATGTGTTTAACAGGAATGCTATGCATACATATATAAGACAAATACAATATATAATACAGCATGCATATATAATGACAAACCCTGGATTTTCAGCTAAAATGGTTGTTGAATGCAAAATTGCTTTTACCTAAATGTATAGCCCTTGATGTTGTCTACAAGGACAGAATCCTCTATTAACTATTTAATTCTTACATAAGCAGTGTATTAAATTCTCCATTGAAGTTAGTGGAAACTATTCTGTCTATTAAGGGCAATTATTAATTTAATAGTATAAATCTCTGTAAGAACATCAGCAATAACTCTGAATGAATGGGAAATTCTTGTCTCAACCCACAAAATGAATGGTGTTTGTGTTAAATATTATTTTTAAATCAATAGAAGTACTACAAAATAGCAAGCAGTCATCTGATGTTAAACTCCAGATTTACTGAGATGTTTCAGAGTCTAAATTTCACTTCAGTAAACCAAAATTTAAATATATAACTGTAACAAAGTGATTTCCAAAAATCTGCCTTCAAGTTGCTTGTCTACATATACTTACATGTTTTTTGTAAGGCTGGTTATTTTCCCTAAGACTAAAGAATGTAACGTGTTCTAAAAGCATCAGCTGTCTTCTGAAAGCATGTAATTGTCTCCATTTAACATTTAGAACACTTAGGCATCTGCCTGGTGACCCATGGACCAGTTGTCCAAGATTAATCCCCTTCTGCACTCAAAGGCTTATACCTAACTTGCTAGGTAAATCCAGGCAAATAAGCTGGGCCTTAGTACTGGACTCTCAGCAGTTCCAGTTTTATCACATGCACATGCTAATAACTGAAAATTGCAGTGGAAAGTAATCTACAGCCATAGTAACTGTTTCACGATTTCAGCCATGTTGCATAAACAACCATCTCCCATAAGATATCTGCTTAGCCTCATTTTGTGCTGAAATTTAAAAAAAAAAAAAAAAGACAAATTTTCTGCAATATTATATAACAAAGGAATGCACATTTTATTACAGACATAATAAATCAGATCAACATTTTTGTTGGGAAGTAATACTTCATGGGAACAGTAGCACAGAGACCTACAGTAAAGTTCAGCCTTGTAACTCTTTCTCTTATTGTTCTTTTTTGTATAACAAAACAGGTGTCATTGACATTTGAATCCAATATTCATGCCTGAACAGCTACTTTCTAAACACATTTAAACAAAAGACAAAAGCAGTCCTTACTTTGGAGTCTCTTTCTTTTATGGATTCATACCTTCTGGGGACAAGAGACAAATGAAGGTAAGATGAAACCTTTAGATGTTGTCTTCATCAGTGTTGACACTGTTCCTTGGGGGCTGACAGCTGTTAATGAGTTCATTTTAAACATGACACACAAGAAGAACAAAAATGCTGTTTTAGTTTTGTTTCCTTCTTGAAGAAGAATTAGAATAGCAATTAGTATTGATCATAATGGGAAAGCTAATCTGTACTAATTTACGATCAAATAAAAACAATGAACATATTCATGAATAAATCTCCACATTTTCCCAACAAATGAAATCAAGTTGGCTTTGTTAGTTGAATACTGACATTTTACCTGTTCATATGAAAATCCTGTAGCTATTACTTTGCTAGGAATAGTCAGAAGTTCAAATTTAATGAACTGATTAACCAGAACTCAGATATCCATTGTTGTCTCTTCACCTGACAAAAAAGTACTTTTATTCAGTTCTATCCTCCATCACTAAACTTTTTGGCATTCTTTAAATATTGACATTGATTTAATTTCTCTTAAAACTGCTTTGATATTGAGACTTTTACTTCTGACTTAAGGAAAACATTTATTAAGTTTTTACTTTTCCACAGAATTTGAATTCTTTATTGGAAACATCATGGTCCACATCCATAGCGATTCTGGATTGTCACTGAAGTTCTTTCATATTCATAGTTTAAAATAAAAAGCAGCTCAGTCTTATCTTGTGAATCAGTCCGGTTTGTTCCTGTTGGTTGAGTGCGATTGTTACCATGAATCTAAGGCCTGACTGTGGCCTGCTGACTTACGCTTATTGACAACACTTGATATGTTTAACTATACGCTGTTCTTTAGCTAACCGAAGGGCATATGATTATAATATATTCACAAAAATAATTGTTTATGAGTTTTGATTACATCAGTCAAAGAGTATGGAAATATAAGGGTTTTTTTAAAGCTGAATATGTATAAATGTGTAAAACAATAATTAACATACTGTTCTCATGCAATTTGAAATTAAAGCATGCTCAAAACTCTTCCTATATGATTTGCATACATAAAGATGCATGGAGCCTCGTAAAGACCGTATATCAGTTGTCCTCTGGAAAAGAACTTTGAACATTAGAGGGAAGATTGGAGGGTAGGGGAAGTGTGACATAAGGAGGAAGTCTACGTCTTATTTGCAGAAGAAATTGAAGAGAACACAATGATGCCATGTCAACATTAACATACTTCGGAGTGTGGGGCAAAGCTTTGTAACACCGCATGCCAGCCTCATAGCTCTTGTGAGGAGGAACAAACCCAACACTGGTTTTCATCACTGACACTTCAGTAATTACATTCAAACTCAGTGAATAATTTATTTACAGAGAAGACAGACGTGCAAATACAGTATAATATGTTCTCCTGAAGGTGTAATATACTCTACTAGAGAATTTACCTGCTATGGGTAAAACATTTTCACAAATAAAGGTACTCTTAAGTTCTGTTGCCAAGAAATATGAGTCAGGTAGATATAGCTGGAACTCAGACCTAGGTAACTGCAGAAGATCACTTTGCCTTTAGAAAATGTACACAGGGAGAAATAAGTTTTCATGAAACAAGTGGAGGGAACACATGAAATAAATATGCTCTGTTTTTCCATTATTAACATGTTCATTAGTTAGGCAGAATTCAATTTAATTTATATATTGTCAAACTGAGAACCAGCTTGTAAACTTCAGATTGTTGTGTATTTAAGTCTTCAAGTCTTAATGGTAATTTACATGTACACTAAATGCCTAAACTGAGAGAATCAGCCTTGAATTTTTTTAAAATAATCTTGACTAATGCAAACAAACCAAGGAGGTATGAATTTGAAACAACATCAATTAAAGAGATGTTAATATGTTAGGTTAGCAATGTTTCAATATAAGAACATTCATATTAGAGAACTTAGGTGATCTAATAAAATGATGAAAATAGAAATAAAGCAGGGAGCATAATTGTTCAAAGTAGATATCAACAAAATCAGGATTTATCATGGGTATAGGCTTGTCTTGCATACTGAATTTTTTAGCATGTGCTCATATATTCTGTTCAGACACAATGTTATGCTGAATTTTCTAAAAATACAGATGTATATATAGAGAGAACTGTACTTATTTAAGACGTTAGCATAGAATAAAATTAGCTATGTATAATACAAGATTGTTTTTTAAAACATTTAATTTGAAGGCATGAGCCTATGTTCCATACCCTTCCCATTCAGGTGGGATTGAATTTGGGGCATAAAAATATACAGGACCAAAGTTTTTCCATGTTAGTTGTACCTTCATGTCTCATTTATTTATATATATTTATTATTTTTTATATTTTTTTATATTAAAAGTTGACTGTTATTCTTTGCTTTTTAATGAAATTCAGGAAGAAAAGAATGACATAGCAACCTGAGTAGAATTAATTCTGCTGACAGAAATTGCTCACAATTTATTTAAACATCTGTTGCATTTTTCGGCAAGGTAAATGCACTCAGAAAAACATAAAACAATGTTTGCAGGTTCCTACTCTTTTCTGAAACAAAATTTGTTTGTGGGCATCTTGAACCTGTTATTTTGTGGACTCTATCACAAAAAGGGTCCTCCCTCTTACTGATACTCTGCTGTCACCGCAGCAGATCCTGCTATAAATTTGGTTTGCAAAGGTGCCGCTCAGCACAAAAATGTCTCAAAGGGATATTTTTCCCCCCAGGCTGCTTTTTGTAGAATGCAGTTTCTATGTGCAGATACTGATTTTTATAAGTCTATTATTTCCTTGCTCTCAGCTCTGATCTAGATCCAGTCTGCCTGCAACTTTTTGCCACCATTGGAAGGTAGCCTCAATTTTTTTTTATGCCATCACGTTTGATGTAAAAAGCTGTCTGCTGGACTTGCACATTTGAAGGAGATTGTTTTGTGCCCCTTTTTATTGCCAACAGAGATTTGAAGTAATAGCAGCCATTGTTAAAGAGAATGGAACATAAAATAAACTTTTATTGCTCTAGAAAGCGTCTGTGTTTCTTACCTTTCCATAGTGATACATGAGACTTCTGCACACTTTGGCAACAGATATCTTATAAAACTTTTATTTTTTTTGCAAACTTCAGGCAAGTATATACCCTTTTATGCTTATATCTGAAAGAAACTATCATATACAGCTTAAAAATTAGGCAGTTAAGCAGGATTTAACTGTATAAACCAGCAGTTTCATCCTTTGCAAAACAGCTACGCTCTTGTCAGCTGCGGTAAATTTTACAGCAAGGGAAAAGTGTCAGGAGTCACATCTATTGCTGTTAAGCTCCATGTAAATGAGATCACACCTTCTGATCTCTTCCTAGTGATAGTGCCAGTGCTTAACACATTGCTCAGAAATTGTGACAGGACAGAGAATAAGTTTTTAAAGTCACACAAGCTGTACTATAATCTCTCATTTTCTGGATAAAAAAATCATGAAAATGAAGATTGTTATTAGACACAGTTGTGCTGCGTTCAGGAGAAAAGGAAAGGAAACAGATATAGTTTTGGTCAGGAGAGACAGAATCTTAACCCTATCTTTGCACACTTTGGGAATGAGCCTGTTACTACTGAATAGACAGAAAAAATAGAAAAAAATACTCCTAAATTCTGGTGATTAACATCAAGTTAAAGCGTTGATTGTATATTCATCTTCTTTCTTGCATTGTGTGCTTCAAAACCTGGGGCTGCAAATGATACAAGCTAAGACCAGTCAAGCAATGTCAAGCATGATCTTTTTCCTCTCTCTTTGCAAACTTCATACCTTCATCCACTGCCACTGTCAGATTTTGGAAAATCAGTTGGTTTTGCTGTGATGCCTATTGTTTCAGAGCTCCAAGGTAATATTTTTTCAAACATATAAGAGACAGTCCTTGCCTCAGAGAGTATACAGTCTAAAAGACAAGAACAAGGAAAAAAATACTAAATGGGAAGGCAGTAGTGACAGCAAATACAAGGTGTTGCTGGGTTTTTCTTTCTTCTTGTCTTTCTTTCTTTCTTCTCTTTCTTTCTCTCTTTATTTCTTTCCTTTCTCTTCTTTTCTCAAGCATCCAGTACTATGGGATTGCTAGGACAAGTTTAGCTACAAAATCAGGGAGATGAATACATCATGCATAAAGCAAACTGGTGTTCAAAAGTCTTTCTGTTAACTCCTGCAGCTGCTTTGCTGAGTTTAACCTCCAGCTATCTTGTGACTGCTACTTCCACAGCTTTGCCAGCTGGGAACGGAGGGCTCACTGCATGATGCCAGGACTTCAGGTACCACAGAACATCCTGCAGATCCCAGGCACACAGCACAAGAGAAGCATCCGTGTTGGACCCCATTTTTCCCCTACGTCTCTCCTGTTGCTATTTACTCAGTCCATTTTCTAACTTTAATGTGAAGTCTCTGTGTGGCTACTCCCTGCATTTCCTTTGATCTACGAGCTTATGCTTTTATTTTCTTTTTTGGGGACTTAATAAAAGACAGAGACTTACTTTTTACCACAGAGAAACTGGAGGAGGGAAATGTGTCAGAAAATAGTTTTGTGGCATCAGTCCTTTCCTTGTTATAAATATCACACATCCTTAATAAAATAGAGCATTTACACCCTCGGAAGGAAATCTGATCACTGATGGATTAAAAAGGAGACATCTCCGAACCTTCCCAGAAAGTGGCTGGTGGAAAATATAAAAACTTTGGGGGTGGAGATAGAAGTTCATTCTTAGGTTAGATTCCAAATGCATTATAAGATCCTGAACCACATTTTGCATTTATCTTTTATAGCAGAGACTGTGTGCTTGCCACCTGTACAAATCTTTAATCATGAAGACCGTAATTTCCTCTTCCACACAGATCTTGTCATTAATTGTTTTTAGCCCAGCGACTTGTGTGTTTAACATTGCATTTCTGTAGAACAGTGAGACTCACTGTGATCTCACTTAAACCGAGAAACAAGTCAGGGACAATTCTAGTTTAAGCATTGTAAACATGACAGTACAAAACAGGGATGAAAAAAGCTCCACGGTTTTAATGTTGAAAATACACCTTCAGTAGTGTTACCAAAGAAGAAATAAGATAGGTGACACTAAAAAAGAGGACCTTATGCTATAATGAGGTACTATTTAGTTTTTCAGAATAGTTTATATAAATTTAACATAAGTCCATTTCTGCTAGAGAAAGGCAAATTGCCAAAGGTCAGTGAGACAGAAACACGTGTTCTGTGCTTAGAGGGGTGATCATTGTTGCTAAACTGTTTATTCTTGCCTGGTTATTGTATGTGATTTCTTTGTGGTGTATTGCTGGGGAGGGAAAGCCTATGTACATTAGAGAACAGTTTTGGTACAGTCATCCAAATGCATCTCTTATGGTTTAGCCAGATTATTTTCATCTTGGGTGAATGATCAAGACAAGTTCAGATCCTTTTGTAATGTTATTTCTGACTTCATATGTGACCGTGGGACTTTATGCTGGTATGTAATAGCAGGTAAATATGATATTGATGTTTCATGCTTCCCTGTAGAGGTTATCAGCACTTAGTCTTAATGGACTTGCAGACCTTTTCTTCTGCAGAATGAAGGAACAACTCAGCCTTAATTTCCTAAAGAAGTGGAAAGCGACACACCAGCTTTCACATATATTTAGCAAGCAGACCCAATATGAAGGTAAAAATAATGCAAAAATAGACTATTAAACTCTAACACAGTGTTATCTGGTGCTTTCTACAGCATAAATTTGTGTAAATCTTAGTTAATCCTCCTACAGTCCCATTAAAGTCAAAGAAGAGATACACAACAGGCAGAACTTGGTTCTTCTGGCTTCTTCTCGACATTTATCTCGAGATTAGATGAGCTGCCCTTTGGAGGCAGTCTTTTATCTCCACGGACTGTGAAAGGGACCTAGGATGCCTAACTCACCCACGATTCAGCGTTTAATTTTTAGGTACCTAAGATAGAACACACAAGTTTCTTCCACTATCTCCGCTGCTGGCATAAAACTGTTGGGTTTTATTGCTTCATCATCATTCTTTGAATATTTGTCGTTTTTACATTGTTATTATAACCTTTTCTTTCACTAACATAATGGAATTCTCCAGAAATGACCTAAATCTACCGAGAGACATGATAATAATTGCAATTTGCTGTGGAATATTGTCATTAAAAATTTTGTGTTTAACAGGTTTTACTCAATACTTACACTGCTAATTTCAGTAGTCAGCAAAGGTTTTCTGTGTTCAAATCAAACCTGAAACACTCTCTTGACCTGCTTGTCATTGGAATCCAAGTGAAATTACAGACCACCAATTAAAAAATCATTTAAGTGCAGTGGTTTATTTTGCTTTGTGGTTTTTTTGGTGTTTTTGCACCCAGCCACAGTCTTTAACACATGTGGTTTTGTAATTGTGATATGCTGGGAAAGTTAGAGTGCTCATTGGCCTTTTAGCTTCTACTTCCACCTGTGTGCTTGTACGTCTAATATTAATAAATTGGACTGCGAGTCACACCAAATAGCCGGTTGGAAGTTTGCACTTGCATTTTCTTTGAATTTGTACCCTCTATGTAAAATCTTTTCTTCAATTACTAAGGCTCAACGAGAAAATATCACGAGACGTGAAGAACTACCAGAAATTGTCCTTTTAAACCGGCATTTACTCTTTGACCTTAATTCTTTCCTCTTCATGCAAATTGTAAGCTCCTTAGAGCAGGATCCCATGATGTGTTTGTGTACTGGCTAGCATATTGAAGGTCTGCTTTTCATAAGGGCCTTTAAACATTAGTCTAATAACAGTAATAAATAATCATAACTACTTTCCATATTTAATAGATTACCCTTGATTAACCAAGGGATGTTTATTCATCTAGTTTTGAAAACAGAAACAGAAGAGTGCCAATGAGTCATGGGTCAGCATATGCATTTAAAATGTGCAAAACCAGAGTTTAGATGTATGCTTCAAATCAGAGAGATGAGAGTTGTGTGTTCTTGCATGGCATATACTAGATATCTTTTTATTTCTTTCTCTAATCAGAGATGAGGCTGCAACCTTCATGTGTATACTTCTCTGTCGTTTGATTGTCAGTGTCAACTATACACATAAAAATGCAATTTAGTCTGTTCCCAGATGAATGTTTCTGCCTAATTGTCTTACTTATTAATGTGAAATAATACAATTCTCGGAAAATCAAATACTATTTTGTTTCAATATTCCAGAGTATGTGAGTCCTAAAGCCCAACCACAGAGACTGCATAAACTCTGTGTTAAAACAATAAGATATATACTGGATAAACCAAGAACACGCAGAATTTTATCCCACAGTAGATAAAGTCTCTGGAAAATCAGTTTATCAGATCCATTTCCTTTTACCCTGCTTACCCTTAATAAAGACAGTTCTCACTACATATAGGTTGACCAATTTCTTAGTCCCTAGGTATTCTGTAGTAAAATGCAGTTTTCGACCAGCAAGCTGTTAGTGTGTCCACCTGCTTTTCTGTGGTCCTGTGAAAATTGCTTTGACAGAAGACTTTGCTCTTTGCAACCCCTCTTCCCACTGTTTGGTTTTAACCGTCTATTTTGAACTTACTTTGTATAACAGTGTCATTTGGTGGGTTTTTTCCTCTGTAAATATTTAATAAAACTACTTTTCAAGGGTTTCTTTTTTAGTTCAAAACTAATTATTTGCTCCCATTTTTTAAAGTTTTTACTAGTGTGTTTGCAATATTTACTGTTATTTTTAGCAATAGTTTGATTATATTAGGTAGCACTGTATTTTTCCAAAAAGAATTAACGAAGCCTTGCGTAAAGCATACCAACACCAAATTTGCAAAAGGATGTAAAGAGTGTATACATACACTGAAGTACAGATGTGCTTTTAAAGGCCAAGGATCATACAATCTCTGTCACGATCACACTTGGTTATTGATCTTATATGTATTCTCTAGTTGTTCATCTCCTCTGGTAACAAAGTACCTAGAAAAAACATTTCCATGGAGACATAGGTTAAAATGGAAAACTCTTCATCTAAATGGAAGTTTTAAGAAGAAAAATTTAAGTCAGAGCAATAGTAGGTATTAGGAAAAAAAATTAACTGATCACACAAAAGGAGGACACCAAAGAAAATACAACATGCAGAAACTCATATACTGCATATGTACTTTAGGCAGCCAAATTTTTGTCAAGTTTGTGTACCTAATTATGTGAGTATACTTCATCCAAAGGCAAAAGTTGTATCCAAAACCCTGAAATACTTTTGACTCATAATGTGAAGCTTCTGTTGTTTCCTTCCAGCTGTGATAGTGCTCACAGTTACTAATTATACACAAGGAAAACGCATACCCAAATTTACCATCAATATGTAATTTTAGAAATTGATCTTATTTGGAAATCAAATTATTTTAGCTTTCATTATTGAATATTATTTAAGAAAACAAAGCAGGGAAAGGTAAGTCTGGTCCAAAACTTTAAAGTATTTCATCCCTCCTTTCCTGGTAAACTATATTTTTCACTGACACAGATTAGTTCAGTTTTCTTTAAGTCTGTTAAAATGTGGAAATTGAAATTCTAATCTTAATTGCCTTTCTGTTACTGCTTTTCAGATAAGGCAGTAATTTATCCTCCCTTTTTTGGAGCTGGGTTAAGTGTATCATGAAAGAGACTGTACTGCTTAGTGCAAAAAGTGCGGGACCAGACTCGGGGAGTTCCTTTTCCCAGCTTTGTCGTTAGTCTGAATGAAAAACCTAGACAGTTTTTAACTCTTATATTAAAACTGCT
Organism: Charadrius vociferus; assembly: GCF_000708025.1. Classification (NCBI taxonomy): domain Eukaryota; kingdom Metazoa; phylum Chordata; class Aves; order Charadriiformes; family Charadriidae; genus Charadrius; species Charadrius vociferus. Next base: position 4,472,926 of record NW_009647856.1, on the reverse strand, counting down.
TTCTCACCTGTCAGTTTTAGTTTTGTCATTTTGATTTGCATAAATCATTTCTCACAATTGAAAAACAGAAGCACAAGGAAACACCTGCCTTGTAGGCACTCATTGCTCCTGACTGAGTTACCGTTTCCTCAAGAGATTTCCAGTTTAATTCCTCGTTGTGGATCTTAAGAATGACAATGGTGTCTGCTGTTAAGAACTGACCTTTCAGATGATTAATGAAGAAATATTATTGATATTCTCATCTGCTCACTTTTTGACATCTTTCTTCCTTTAATAAACAACTTATCCCAGCGAGGAGCTCACGAGTGGTCAGATCTGCTTTGTTCTGTACACTAACTGTGTAATGGATACACTTTCCTTTAACCTGTCAACATACAGGACTCAAACATGATTCAGATCTGCCTCATTCTTCAGTAAAACAGGAGTAGCTCCTTTGAAGTCAATGAAATTCTTCTGGTTTCAAGTGTGGGAAAATGAGAGAAGAATAAGGCCTTTTGTCTTCTTCCAGGGCAGCCATGCTGCTTAATAAATCATCATATCAGCAGCTGTTTTTCACTGGGGAACAGCACAATAATTGATGCCGCTGTCCAGAAATCCACAGAGGTTATCGATCAGGCCAGCCTGTTAGCATTTCTGTAAACCTATGGCATAGGACCGCAATAAATAGGACTGGGAAAAATGGGAATATATTCACATAGTCATTTGCAAAGTATATTTTACTCCAACATTTCAAAAAGAATTAAATTAACACTTTTGTTTGTATTTTTTATGATGTTTCTGTAAATATGTCTGCCTCAACTCACAGAGAGCAACACAGCCAAACATAACATTTCTGCTTACAAAGCAGAAGACCCTGTAAACATTTTAATTATGATAAAGTTTATTCTGTTTACTAATCATTAAAATTAACAATTTAGACCTGAATGATTGAGTACATGCTATGCTGCAAAAAAAACAAGAGGAACTCAAATCACAAGACTGTCATCTTTTAAAAGCAACAGCTAGGGAAATTCCTGACCTCAGGAGTACATAGTTTTCTAATTTGGTCATACGTTCACAGGCTTTTCATTTGGAATTAATCTGAACTGGTATGTAATAAATTTTATAAATAAAATTTAGACAGAGCATGTAACTTCTCTTGAGTCAAAACTACACAATAGTATAAAGTAATCTCTTGAAAACTAAAGAATATGAGATTTTTTTCTTTTTTCTTTTTTATTTCTAAAAAGAATATCCAAATAACTACCACAGTCTGGTATTCAATGAAATGTAAAAGATAAGTTTGTCAGTCATTGCTCAACAGTATTACAAGAGAACTTTTGACTGCTAAAAATAGCCAGTGTTTACCACATACGTATTTAGTAAACCCAGATAGTAGAGAATAAAGTTTTATTATTCTTATTATTATTGGTATATTTAGTAGATAACAGACATAGTCATGAATTTTCATCATGGCTGTAATGTAAATGAATTTATACAAGAGGACTCCTTCAACAGGAATGAGAGAACAACATATACTAACCCTATAGTCCAGAATTTAAATCACTTACCTAGAAGAAGTGTCCTGTCTGTCAGACTAGGACATGAACTTGACTCCATGTCCCATATAAATGACTCAGGTGTAAAACTTTTGGTACTTGGGAAAGTAAAATTTTTGGAACTTTGGGAAGGTAGAATTTCAGTTCATTCCACCACATCTCAATTTCTTTTTACAATTTTTTTTTTCTTCCAAATGAAGCTAGATACAAAAATCATAATGCTGTTTATAATACTTGAGATTTATTTTCTAGCTAACCCTATAAAATGAAGCAGACTATAGCTACCAATGCATAAAAATTATGACCTGAAAAATCATTGGGTTTGCTTGTGCAATAGAGCAGGAGCTCATAGGTCTTAAGGAAAAGAATGCTCATCACTAAAACATTATTGTTGAACATCCTGGAGAAGAGATTTATTTATTTATTTTTAATTATTCTGCTGAAACACAAACCAGAAGACAGTCCTTACTTGATCCATTCTCCTTATTACTGAGCTGTCTGTGACAATTTATGAAGCACCACCTGCGCTGACAGCTTGCGTCCTCCCACTTCCTTCCCCCATTTGGCTGTTTGCTCACCTGTTACTTGGTGTCTGACTCCCCATTTAGAGCTCTTGGAGAGAGGCGGGTTTATTTTTGTTCATTTTAATGGGACCCTAAGTAGGAGAATTTTAAACAGGATTTCCAAGGACTAAGCAAGAAATACAATACTTCTATTTCTTCTGCAGTAGAAAGAAATGTTATCATTAAGGATGAAAAAAAATCCAGAAAACTCGGCTGAGGAATTCATCTGTAAAAAAGAAGAAACAGAGAATAAACATAAATCCAGTTTTCCTGCTGCAACTGAGAAAACAAATGGAAACAACAGAAATTAGTGGAAAATAATGGGTTTTGATTTTACAAGGATCATAGCAGTTATATTTCCTTCCCCATGCCTTATCTTGCTAGACCAGCCTGTTATATGAACAACTGGTTCTCTGTATCCTCACAGAGTTTTTGAGTATTCTGACAGTTCATGTTCTTGCTTGTAATGGAGCTGAGTAGCATGTTGCAGCTGTTTGTTCAGCAGACCCCAAAGCTCTCCTACCAGAGTCATTACTAATACAAACAAGCCACACTCAAAACCAATTACATGTCTGCACCTTGGAACAACGCAGACCTAATTGTAGGCCTACACACCTTCTAGGGCGAGGGGAAGAAAAATCTAAAGAATGTCAATATGTACTATCCACGTTCCATACGAAACCCTGCGCTGTTCTTGCTGTGTATCCCAGAGGTTGCACCAAGCAGATGCGGAATTCTTAACGGGAGAAAGCAGTGCAGCAGGTGATTTTGAATTGCCTGAGTTTGGAGCTGCCTCACGTACAGCTGCGCTGGGAAAGTGGTCCGTGTGAGCTCCCCGGAGATGCTAAACTCACAAATACTTGGTCTTCTTATGGATCAACAATGAAACTCCTCACAAAATAATTAATGGCCAAGGTCCCCGTTTCTGACAGCTCACGTTAAAATTGCGGGCAGCTGGCACAGCTGGCATGGCTGGGCAAAGGGGATAAACTAGATATGGCCTGCCAGAAGAGCGATAAAAGGATTATAGCACTGAAACTGTGTTCATGCTATAGGGTACAGCTGAAAATAAGAACCGATAATGAGCCTAATTCTAAAGATGGTGTTGCAGTAAATGCAATAGAAGGGTGAACTGCAGGGAAAAAAAGAGAAAAATTATCAGCAGTATATGATATATGGATTAATTAATTTTCTTTATTTCTAACTGTTGTACCATCCTCCCACTTCTGTTATGTAGCAAAATTAGCATTTGTGGTCATATTATTTGTTGTGCCTTTTTTTTTTTTTGTTCTAATAACATGAAAAGATAATGGTGTAATCAGAATGCAATTACTGCCTTGTCCATTACTACGTGGATATCCATCACAGTCAGGGATCACCGTTTTTCAGGTTAATATATTTATTTACTTCCATTGTCATTGAATTTCTGAGGAACATATGTTATTACAAGCCAGAAGGCCTTCTGAGGTTTGGCTGTTCGTAAAACTGTAGTTTACTCTTTTCACTCCTCTCTCTCTGCTTTGGTTGTTCGCTTTAACACAAACTCTATGGCAGCATTGTAACGAGGTTACATCTTGAATTTGTTTTAATTGAAATTAATTTTCTCCCAATTACTGATGGTGTTTTTCAAAGTTTTACAGAAGGATTTCAGGGTATTCTAAAAGTGATTTCATTAGCATAAAGGTGTGCTTTTGCTATACCCAAGTTGGCAAAAAAAATCTGCTCAAGGATCCCGAAGTTTTCCATCTCTGGCTTTTTACTTTGCCCACTGCAAATAAGACACTTTTAAGGGTAATACAGAGATGATTTATGCAAACAGTATATGTGCTGTTTATATAACCACACAAGTTTTTAACGTTTGTGCACGGACAGTGCTGACAAATTGCAGACTGAGTGAACTATAGAAGAGCAGTAATTAGAACATTCTCATCCACAGCAAACTACAAACATAAGTTTGCAAATGACCAAAGGATGAACTCTCTTTAGAAATGCAGAGAAATATTTCACCATCATTTGCTGCTGGTTTGGAGACAACGCTACCAAGACAGATAAACTTGTCAACCATGTTGAGTTCCTTTGATCTTGTGCCATGGCATAAATGTACAGCTTAGTGATTAACGCTTTCTTCTTATTAGACATTTTATTACCTTTTCTTCTTTTCTTGTCCTTCTTTGTACACTTTCTCGCAAAACTTATTGGTAGTGGGCTTACTGAACAGTGCTCAGTTCCTGAACTGTTCAAGGGTTAAGGTCTTGAATTTGGATTAAAGGAAAATGAATGGAGAAAAGACACTTGTCCTACAACAGAAAAGAAAATGCTGACAGTGGATTGGTCTTGTAAGAGTTGTTGTTTCTTCATCATTTCTTTGCATTTCCTCCAGAATGTTTTTCTGATGTGCCACTTTAAGTCTAATATCCAGCTCTCATTCAACATCTCAATTGTGGATCAATTTTTGCCTAGTGTTCTAATCAGGCTACTTGTAATAGTACCTAATTTTCTACAAAAGTTACAGAAGCTTTGCAGTCAGCTGGAAGAAGTGTGAGATAGAAGAACCCCTGTAAATAAACCTTACTCTTTTTTGTCTGCATAGTAATGCTTTTGCTTTCTGTTTCAGAGGAAAAGAAATTGGTCTGGCATTAACATATCTGTTTTTCACAAAAGCACTGCTCCATGTTTATATTTTTTAATAAATGCCTGTTAACTTGTAGACTGCTTGTCATATGTGGTTTTTCACATTTCATGTTTAGTTAAAGCTAGCACAGAACATGGAAACTCAACTGTTCTTATGAGCCTTTCCTTCAGCAATGGTCTAGACAGTTAAAGGAAACAAAAGCTGTTCCAAATTTGTATTTGCTGGCATAGGAAATAGGCTGATGGTGAGAGATGATGTGGAATACAAAACTGATGCATAATAAATATGAAAAATATCTTCAAAGAAATAAAGTGTCCTTGTTTCAGCTGGGAAAGAGTTTTCTTTCTAGTGATTTTTGTGAAAGGCAAGTCAATAATACCTATTGGTTTTAGTTGTTGTTAAGAGATGTTTGCATTATTAACGGACTTTTTTCAGCTTTACATAGAAGCATAGACAGAAAGATGGAATGGCCAATGAAATATTCCATACTATGGACATTATGCTCAGTATTGTTATGGTTTGAGAGCAAGGGCCAGTGTGGTTCTAGTTGCCAGCTGGGGTTAAACAACAAGTTATATCCCCTCATCTGAATGATGTTGGGAATTTACTGTTATACATAATCAATGGATAGGGAGATATACTAATCCAAACTGGGGCTTCATTTGGATCATGATTTTATAACTGCAAGCAAATTCAGATCTGATTTTGGCCTGTTTCTTTAATAACTTGGAGTGGTTTGCTGGTATTAAATATGCCAGTCTTGCCAGTATATGTATACCTGATAATTTAACATGATTCTGTTGAAACCGAGTCTTCAATTGTGTAGATTAAACACTCTTGAATGTTTAGGGAGCAGTGAATATCCTCTTACTAGGTTTGATCTTGGAACCTGTTGAATTCAAGACTTTATTGACTGTAGCAATCTTCAATCAGATTCAGAGTATGGCATCACAATTATAATACCACACAGAAAAATCCTCATTTTGCTTAATTTTTGTAGTTACATGTTCTTCTATGAAATAGTTTATTTGTCATGTTATTTAAATAAGTAACTGTTTTATCACTGACACAAAATATGTGGCTATGTTTTTAAAATTGAGAGGGTTGAATTCAAACTATTAAAAGATTTTCATCTGATGAGTTAAATCACATTAAATGTAATTCAGAAGAATCTGTTCGTTCAGTCTGATTTAACCTTCTTAAAATGGTAACTTAAACTTGGTGGTTTTAGTAGGCATCCCTAGTGTTTTAAAAGTACCACCAACACCCTAGTGGATATCACTGCTTCTTTCAATGGCTTCTGAAGTTACCTGAATCACAAATAACATCAATGTCTGGGAATGGCAGAATGATATGTTAACTTCTCCCAGCAGTAAGAAAACAGAGCATGTTTAAGAGGTGACAAATTGGGGAAAAGAAACCTGAGTAAAAGGAAAAAAGGGCAAAATGAGGATAAGAGAATATGAGAAGAGAGTGTGAGTGGAAGGAGATAAATTTCAACATACATTTCAGCTTCTTCTTTGGATTGTATGCAGTATTTTTTTCAGCAGGTTTGTACTAAAGAAAGACTCATTTTGCTACGTCTCATAGAAATGGCTCCTTCTTAGTGGTAGCTAGTTTGCAGCATAACTTGAAACCCAGAGGTATAAGACAACTCAGTTCCACAGAGTGCTCAGTTCCCACTGAAAATAATAGGAAACAACAAATAAGAAACTTCAGCATAAAAGAAGTGGCCAGAATAGTGGAGGATCAGCTTGAGAAACCTGATGGAGATCCACTTGCTTCCATTTCATAAGGCTACATCATAAACCTTTAAATAGATTACTCATAAATTAACATGCTTATAATCAATTAGGGGACTATCTCCATCCTTATTCCTTTTGGAAGGACACATATTTTGTCCCATCCTCTCCTTGTTTGTATACCACAATTCTAAATAGCCATCTGTTGAGGGAAGTATCCTATGTATTCAATGCAAGAATAAACCAATATTATGATTTGCTTTTGCATCAACAAGAACTACTATCACATTAGGGACCATGTGCTAGCCCCATGCATTTATACTTTGCCACCTTAATCTGCAGAGAAAAGAGCAAACAGATTTTGAGGCTGGTGTGAAAAGAGGGACAAGGGGAGCTAAGTGAAAATGTGCCTCATGAAGACAGAAAGGGGACCTTTACTATGGGTAAAACTGTGAACAGTACTTATGTGGCATTGTGTAAAAGGTAGAGTTACTAATGCTGGTGGCTCAGTTTGACTTTGTGATACTAAAGGAACTGTCTTCATAACATTAAAATACATGAAACCTTAACTTTAAAATGTATGTGTATGTATATAGACACACTTATATCTATATGCATACACATATAAAATAGGCAGGCCTTTGCAGATGAATGTGCTGTGTATTCCTGTTCCCCAGTCCTGTTATTCACTGACATATCTTGAACCCTTTCACCACAAATGTTTGCATCCCTTTTTCAGACATATAAAACAGGAGAACACACTTGGGGGAAAGAGGAATTTCTTCAGACTCCCCTAATGTTTCACAGATTGGATTTCTGTGGCTTTTTCCTAACTTCCTTTTTTTTTTTTTTTTTTTTTTTTTTCTGGGAAACAAGGTACCAACTAAATGGGATGTTTTAACTCTGAGTTTATCTGACATGAATCTAACCTGCATGGCAAATTGTTAACATCTAATAGGAGTTCGTTCCAAGCTGGTTTATGTCAGTTCTACTATATTGAGGCAGGAGGGGCAATCTGACATTAATATTGCAATGGTTTAGGTCCCCTCCTTGGACGGGATCAGATTAAGTTCACTGCATAATTCATGGTTGTATGTTCCATGATTTCCATTTAAGAGTGGATCTTTTGGTTCACCTCCACCTCAGTTTGTTATAACAAACGAGTCATATTTGCTTTTGAATTGCAAGGGAAAATTGGATGAAGAGGAATGCAGAAATGCTTTCTGGGGACCTTTTATTCTTTAAAAGGAAACTTGAAATAGGAGTTTTGATTGCTTGAGTGCTGTTTACCATTTAATCTATCTTGATAGAGTAGTAATTTAAGAGTTCTCAACATCTTGCTTCAGACACTTAACAACTTTTAGTATTTGAGTCCCAGCTGAACATTTTAACTCATGCAAAGGGGACGTGAAAACTATGACCTACCTCTGAAAACATCTTTTTAAATCAGAAAAATGTGCACTGTATGACTGGAAGAAGAATTTTGTAAGTATCAAAATGGGAATTACGAATCAAAGCCCACAGGCTCCAGTTTCCTCTAAATGAATAAGCAATTGCACGCGACAGGATGTACATCAGCTGGCCAGTGTTTGTAAAATTTGGGTGCAGTGTTGTGCCCAAATGTAACATATAGTGTGCATATACTGGATGATAAATACAGTCCATGGACTTACTAAACTTATAAAATATTTTATTGGAGAGGAAAAAACTACACGTAAATTTAAGAAGCAATGTTTAAAAAATTGCTTTAGAAATAAGCAAATTGTTCTCTTGGGAGGACGGTTGAGGAAAATTGCAAAGTTACTTCCATGTATAGTAAAACCTTATGCACATGTCTTTTCCCTGCTCCCAGCAGTGCTTCAGAGTCAAGTTACTTATCCAGCTTTTCCCTCCATTTCCGTTCTGCCTCTCACCTCTTACCAGTTATTGAGAAAAGAACACTGTTAATGCAGACTTTTCAATGCAGATCTTGGCTCTAGATAAAAAGGCTGAGGAATAAGCAGGAGAGTTAGACTAGATGATCTCAAGAGGTCTCTTCTAACCTAAATGATTCTGTGGTTCTCTGAAAAATTCAAACACTCTCTCTCCTAGCTTGAAGGTTGAATTTGTCTCCACAACCCACTGAGCTGTAGGAACGCACACCTGATTCATCATCACCTTCCCTGTTCCCACATGCACTCACCATGGTGCTTTCTCCTTTAAAAATGGGCAGTCTCTACCCAGTTCTTAACCTAACAAGTTGTTAAAAAACTAATAACGTAAAAAATAAGAGTATTAAATGATTATTAATATTCAGCTAAATAGTGGTTTCAGTTATTGATTTCAACTATTGGTTAAGAAACAGACACAGTCAAAAGTTACTGACCTGCAGAAGTCAGGACTATCGGTACTATTTTGTTTCCTTTCTTGCATAAATTTTTCAGTACTTGACTTCACCCTTCAACATCTAACAAAATTATTCTCAAGAGAAAAAGTATATTTGAGATTATTATATTACATGTCAACCAAGCTACAGTTGATTGTATTTAGTCATCTTTCAGTATACTTTCTCTGCCGGGGTATGCAGCTGATGGTTTTGATGTGGATTTGACACAATTGTTATAAGGGGTTGTAATCTACAGACCTTATACTTCTCTATTGCCTTATAAGTGTTGATATTCTATTATCACTTAGTAGTTTCTTTTGGCATGTTTTTTGTTTGGTTTTTTTTTTTTTAAATTTGCTTCATATAGTGGGCATATATTCTTAAGAGTATTATCTTTAGATTCTGTGAACTCTTTGGAAACCTAATATGTCCACAGTTGCAAAGATATTACCTATTAAAAATCTACTTTTCACAACAGTTGCAGAGAAGAAAACTGATAAACAAGACACAGTAATGTTAGTTATGTAGAAATGACATTCATTACACAGATTTCATCAGTGAAGAGTATCACTAAGTGTAATTACTCATGAAAAAATAATTATAATTATACATATAAAAGAAGTGTTATAACTAGGGCATGTATAAGTATATACTTTACAACCTAAGAGTCTTCTAGTTCAATCTAGTGCAATACAGAAAATATGTCACTACTACTGCTTTGAGCCTAGTTCATCTGGAAGAGGGATATATGACCAGTTTAAATATCCCAAACCTATTGTATGTCACCAGCATAGTTCCATGTACTTGAAGTTTTAATGGTATAGGAAGAGATTATATTTCTATATCACATAAAAAATTGGGAAGCTGCATCCAACAATATGTCCATAACGTTAACATTTTGTAGGCATTGAAATATGAAGAAATTCCAGGCTTCAGGACACTCAGTCAATCCTCTTTCTGCTCCCTACTCCAAAGGCTGCAGGTGTTCAGATTTGAGTCTACGGTTCCATATTTATTTCCTCATAAGCTTTATCATCTTCCATGGTCACAAAATGATAAAAAATGTCATGTATTTTGAAGAGAAATTAGGAATAGTCTGGTGCCCCCAAATATATGAAGGTTATTAATTTTCAACTTAATTTTTTCTTCCAGAGGAAGTCAGAAAATCTGTAACATATTCTGATTGGTTGAGCTGGCATGATTTCAGATTAAGTTCCCTGAAATCAAGTGAAGTTTCTGTGAATTTTCAACATAGAAAGTCTTCAGGGAAGATCCTTATAAAAATCAGCAGAGATGCGCCATTTTGTATCAGCTGAGGATCTAGTCTAGTGTCTGCTTGTGCAACAGGACAGTTAAAACACTAGATGCATATATATGTAATATAGAGAGATATACATTTAATGTTAGACACTCACATTCCTATTATTGTTGGAATAACAAAATCCACAGTGGGGAATTCTGTCTAAATAAATACCCCGTTGTTGAATACAAGCTAGTTAGCAGATTGACTACAAAGATGCCATCAATTTGAGTCAAGAGGGTGCTTTTACAAGTTTCAAAAGCCTTCTGACTTCTTTCTGACTCATTAAAGCTTTTATGAATCTTGCCAGATGTTTAAGGCCTCAGGGAAAGTCAAATGTACACAGAAAGATGTCAAAAGAAAAATGGGTAGATAGAAATACTGAGAATTCTGCTGCATTTTTGATTCTAACATAACATGCTTGCTCTGGCATTGGCCTTTTCTTTCTTTGCAGACATAATTTCTTGTAGTACTTTCATTCTTTTATAAAATAGAGACCTGTGTTTTCTGACATTCAAAAAAACTTCTGGTTTGCCATAGCGCTACATACTTCTGAGTTGGCATTTTAGCTCCAAATTATAGGTCTTCTTACACATTCTGTGAGTCTGTTTTAACTGCTGTAGATCTGGAAGCGTAATAAACAGATTAGGAATTTGGTAATCTTGATTTTTTTTTCCTATGTGTCCAACAAAATTTATTAAGCATTATCCCTTAAAAAAGTGATCTAAACATCCTTTGTCACACAATTTTACTGAAGATCCTTTGAAACGTATATAATTGCTATGTTCACTATGTATTTCTACAGCAGCACTACAGTAGCAATCATATACACAATGCAATAGTTTCACAGCACATTTAATTCTGCGACTGCCATAAAGCATAAAACATTCCTACTAAGCTTGACATGCAAAATCAGTTGGCAGTGCTGGGCCTATGTTAGGAATAGCGGTCTCCTGATTTTTGTAGACAGACTGTATTTGCAAATCAATTAATCTTAGCAATGTTGCCACAATAAAGAGGCATAGCCCAGGCTCAGAGAAATGTGGGTGGTAATGCAGGCTGCAGCCTAGAATACCACCGGGAAGGTGCTGGATGCCAAGGAGATATGGGCTCATGCTAAGGCTGTGGCAATGAATCTCCCTTCCTACAGTTCAAGAGCAGAGAGCCAAAATACTCTGGCTCCAGACTCCAGTAGAATTCAACATTTCCTCTTAAATGATCCATAAAGAGCCAGGAAAATTCTCACCAGCACAAGCCAAAAAGAATTGGATGAATTAAAGGATAAAGCAAAAGACGTTCTGCAGTGGTATAGTGGATATTAATACTTACATGCTAGGGACAGTTTTGCATTTACTACAGTAGCTTGATTACTTTCCATCAGCTAAATCCAGTCAGAATTGTAATAAAACCTTGTAGTCAAAGAAAAGCAGTTTAATATCACATGTCTGTTGCAGCTGACAAAAACCTACGCTAGAGAAGCTCCTTCCAGTGCTGAGGAATGGGATTAGGCACCAGTAGAAAATGTGTCCCTAAAGACCATCTATAAGACCACAGCTCTGCAGAGATGAATGCTTAATTCCAACAAGATATATTACAGTAAATAATTAATACTTAACAATACAAGGTCATAGAAATGTAATAATTACACTGAATTTCTTAGTAGTCTTTCCCCTCATGCCAAAAATTTCTGAAGTCCAACATGGGTAATACTGAACATACATGCCAAATATCAAACAACCTTCTATCTGCTTTTTGCATAAGAAGTTTTCTGTTAGATTTTTATGTGTCTCTTTCTATATCCTTCTTTAATCAGGTCTTCTGAGGTAATTCTATTTACTAAAAAAGATATTTTAAATAAACCACCCAATACCATGGACAACATGGGGTAGAAAATAGAGAATTAAAGTGAAATGATGGTTTGCTTCAGTCATCTTAACTAGTCAGTGTAGAAACAGAAGGCAACTGGTCGTATAATTTGATGCATATGTACAACCCTCTTAACAAAAAGAACTAAGAGTATTAGAACTGAATACTAGATAATTAGTCTTACAACTATTGGAAAATCTTGGCATAATAATATAAGTTGTGATTGGAACTATTAAAAGCAAAACTTTTGATTGTTGAGAAAAAAAAAAAAAAGGTCATATGGTAAAAATAGTTACACAGACAGACTGGGAGAGAGATAATTATAGTCCCACTATTGTCTGTGTGTGAATACTTTATGACATTAATTACTGAACATATGTAAATGTATTTTTACGACTACTTTAATTGAGTGCATTAAAACCAAACCCACTATACAGCATTTATGTGCTATTTTTGGCCTGAAATCTTATCTAAGGCGGTTTCTAAACACTTTATTTATTTATTTGGGGGGTTAAATGTTTGGGTGAAGGTCTTGCAAAGTTTTCAACTTCGAAGCTGCATTTGCAAGTACTCTTCTGCCTTTGGACTCAGCCATCTCTAATACGCCTGGGTGAGATTTTAAGCTCTAATGCTAAAACAAAACAGAGTTTCCAGGTCTGGAAGTGCAAAGGCTACAATGGCTTTATGCCCCTTTTGTCCCTTTCTGTTCCAGGGATATTTCCAGAGGAAACAGTAACTCCAGCTTCAATTTAAGCAGTGCTGAGGGCCCCGTAGCAGTCTCCCTAGGCTTTCCGTATTACAGCTACTCCTGCACCACTGGCAGAGCAGTTTTTTTGGCAATTCGGTCACAGTATCCAGGTTTCCTTTAACCTGCCCTGTTCATTTTTTTTTTTTTTTTTTTTTTTTTTGACAGGATGGAGGTGCTCTCATTCTTTAGCTTCTCACTCTTTTTCCTAGACTAAAATTATAATTACTTTATTTCAGAAGATATTTTTTACTACACTGATGTATTTTGCCTCACATAAAGGGGCCACTGCACGCGCTATCGATAAAGAGCAGCAGTAAGGAAATGTCTTATTCCTGCAGAGGTGGACCAAATTTTGAGGCCCTACTTAGATTTGCTTCAGGTTTATTTTGACTTTGGGGTTTTCCAGAGTCCAACAAAACAGAAATTGTCTTAGAAGGATGCCAAGATTAGCTCTGTTGCTTTAGTCGTTTTTGTTAACCAGACCCAGCTTTTTTTTTTTTCTATTTTTACAGTTTTATATGACATGGTTTTCAAGCCATTCAAATTCCACATCCCACCGCCCCCTTTCCCCCTCCAGGCCTGGCCCCATTACGCCCTGTGTCGTGAGGTTCCCTCTGCCTAGTGATAACTTGGACTGCTCCCTGTGAGTCGAGTATTCATTTGGGATGGAAATGAACAGGGTATCCCCAGCTTTACTGGAGTTAAATTCAACTTCTGGTCATAGCAAAGGAATTTCTAAAAGAAAGTCTGGGGAGATCTGTGTAGCCTGGTAGCTATTTATATGCATAACTAACTCTCTTCCTTTGCAGATTATTCATGCAAGCATCTTATCAAGTGCTGTACTCTTATAAAATTGTAAGGGTGCATGTTTAAACAAGTTGGTAAAGAAGGAATTTGCTGAGGGATGGGGTTCTCTTCAGGAGTCCAAGGAATCATTCTTTTTTTAACAGGGATGAATGGGAGGAAAACTTTTTAGGGTCAAGCAGATGTCAAGACTGTCTGACAACTGCCCTGTGTGCTTCCAAAATTAACATATGCTACTGATGTGGTATAAATAGGTTTCAGTTGCATAAAAATATCAGAAAAAAAATGTATGAACTAATTTAGGGAATAAAATGGATTTTCTTCTCTAAAGTTGTATGCTATTTTCTTGTTTTATTGTACAACTGTGTGATGTTTGTGTATGCATCTACACACGGTAATAGTGCTTTTTTTCTTAGTGATTTTTTCTTTTGCTAAATATATTTGCCTGAATACTGAAGGAACACACTTTGGTGTTTTCCATTTAATGTCTAGTGTGGTATGTACTTTCACTTTATTTAGCGTTCTATGCATTTGGATAATCTACATTAGGCAAAAGAGCATTCCAAATACCCCCCAAATTTCATACCTAGCTCATTAAAAATTAATTTATCATATAATATCATCCATGTAGCTGCTGCTACTTTCTATTCCTCTTGTGAGAACAGCTTCAAGTTGGAGGCCTTTTGTTCTTGATGTTCAAAAAAATGAGGATTCTCTGTCCCAGAGACTACATTTAAATATATATGAAAAACAAATCTAATAATTATTATTTTATATATGAGAAATTGAGCCAGAAAGGAATTAAGACACTTCTCTAACATCACAGAAGGAATAACGATAACTTGCCCTTTGATGAAAGCATAAGGAAGAAATGGTGAGAACTCTAAAACCAGTCAAAAAAGTGAACTTCTCCAGTTTCTAGCTTCTCAAAGCCAATTTGGGTTTTCCACTCTTCCACCCATTTCTTTTAAAAAGCAGATGTGAATTGGCAAAGATAGCTGAGTTACCATGAAGTTCTGTAAGTACTGTGGTCTACAATAGCCTACCAACAATTTTGGAATGGCAAACCATCATTCTTTTATTCTTCTAGAGTAGCCACAGCAAACAAAGGATTTCTGTGATTTTTTTTTTTTTCTCCCCTCTTTCACTTGAGCTGATTGACAGAAAAAATTCTGGTTTATGAAAAGTTTACCATCAAAAAGGCACGCAAAGCCAAAAATTTAAACAGTACATTATTTTGAAACAAAGACACTAATATCTAGCATAGTAAGCACTTTTGTATTAGGAACATCTTGTGAAAAAATGAGCTAGTCCTGAAGAATTGTTCCTGCAAGCTAGTTTTGGCAATAAGCATATATACTTCATCTCATTTGAAGGTTACTTTGGTTTCCAAAATGGAATTCCTAGATTTATTGCAAAATAATCTGGAACAAATCTCTAAATACTATGACAAGGTAATTTTTAACGAAACAAAATGTTACTTTACTATTCATCCATTGCTATGCATGAGGCTTCTGTCTGTCTACTGAAGCTATTCTAAGAGCAAACAGCTTCTAGGCAAATCCTTCTGTTGACTTCTAATTTCCTAATAGTGTACACTTTAAAGCACTGTTTATGTCAGAATCCAAGGGACTGATTCCCTGCTTAGTTACAGTAACATAAAGTATACTTTTGAAAGATTCTGTAATTGCAATTGGTAATAACGTTGGATTTTTTGTTCTGGAAAAGATTTGATTCTTGGAATTTTTTTCTTGATCCAAGGAAGAATTTAAAAAAAAATGTTTTAAAATTCTAAAAAAAACTAGTTGATTTTTCACTTATAATAGATATTTCTATTGTAATATATCTTAATAGATATCACCTTCCTAGCCAATAGGTATCAGAGAAAAAGCAGTGAAGTTTTTTGGTTGACTTTCCAGAGGCCCTGGAACTTGAGGATTGCAGAAGGCCCTGCTGCAAAAATTGCCCAGCTATTTTGAATCACAGGTATTATTTAACCTTTAAACCCAATATGTATCCTACTGTGTTTCAAATATAATCACAGAAGTTTTCTGTGGGATTCCTGTTCCCAGGGAGAGCTAGTGTTCAGTGCCTGACCTGGATTGAGAGGGCTCGGTGCTCTTGTTCCTAGATGTAGGTGCCTATAGTCAGCTTTGTCATATGCAAACTAAATACATTGTACCAGCAAACTGATAGCTTGACTTCCTCTTCATCCACCTACTGAAGCCGGATTATTACAGATAGCATGTTTAACTAATTTCCTGTCAGTTTGAGTTTAATTGCCTTAACTATCATTTCCTGTGATGCAGTGTTATTGTAACATGTCCACCTAGTTAACAAGGATGATGTGAAGCATGGCTTTTGTATTGTCACTGGATGTGCTACTGAAAAATAACCGGAACACATACTTTAGCAGGTGTGTTAGTCTTGGCTATTCTTCCAAGCTGGATTTCCTGATGCCTTTTGCTGTTCTCATATCTCATCTCATCTCCCATCCTGGATGTGCAGGGTAAGAAAGGGTAATCCTTTCAGGGAGGAGTATGCCTATATTGACCTTTAGAAGGCTTAGTAAATGAAAAAGGACATATGAAATTGAACGAGATGGATTTATAGTGTTTCTGGCAGTACAGGTTAAACAAATACTGAACAAACTGAAAACAGAGCTGTCCAAACTGCACAGTTTAACACTTCAGCCCTGTAGAATGACTCATGGGAGATTGGTAGAGGGGTATTTACTTATTCTGGTTTGAACTATGAATCATGCCAAGCGATGCTGAAGGTTGAAAGGCTGGCTAAGTGTGCTTGTAATGAGCCTCCCTTTGCAAGTCCAGGTCAGGCTCCATGCTTTGACACTGACATTCAGCCTGTCAGATGTCACCATTTCACATCATTAGTTGACAACGTTGCCTTCAGCAAAACTGAGGTACAGGAAAAAGAGTAGGGACCTCTCCAAGTCTTTGCTTTTGCTGAAACAAACTTAAAAAGGTATTTCTGTACTTAGCCAGGGCAAGGAGGATGTACTTAGTTGTCTGCTTCACTAGAGTTTAGAATATGGGTTTGGGTCAAAATAAGTATAATAGTGGGTTTGTGTTTGCATATATACCTCAAAACGAGCTGTTTTCAGAGCATTTCTAACATACTTGGCAACATTAACCTAAATTTGGACTCTGGCATTTTTCAAGTTTGGATACAACTTCAAATCGTTACTATAAAAGTTTAAGGACTGAGGATTTCTTTCACTCGTGAACCTTGTAAAGTAATTTTAGGCAGTAGAGTATAACTTCCCAAATGGAAAATTAGTCACAATAGTTGGAATAATGGCTTTATTATTGAATAATATTCATAGATCTTTACTGTGCTCGAGAGGTGGCTTTATTGTTGTCCCAGAAAGATAAACAAAATGAAATTCCCTAATGTAACAGAAATCCATAATCTCATATATTCTTACAGATGTGAGCTCTCAGGAATAGAGGAGAAAACAAACTTTGGCTAAATAAACAAGCGCATGCAATGTACAAGTGCAAACAGACTATTCCTAATGATGAAAACCTTCAGGGCATGAAACCCTTGCTTTTATTACTCTAGATCCCAGAAGGACAAAACCGTTTACATATTATTGTGCTGATGCTATCAAACTAATCACATGTGCTCACCCTGCTGTGCCAATGACAAACTTATCTTAAGGTCAAAAGCAGAATCTCTTGCAGAAGAGCCACATTAGTGTTTGGGCTTTCCTTTGTTCTGTTTCATCCCCTTGGCAAGCTGTAATTTCATCTCCTGTGGTAGAAAGCATCACTGGCTTTTGATACGATTTCAGTTTCAGTCATTCAAACACACTGGAGTTGGTATATTTTGTACATTCACATTTGTGAGCCTTGGCTTTAAGCTATGAGTTGAATAGAACTGTGGGAGAGGTGGTACGTTAGCAAGTACCAAATTCAAGGGAGCATTTGCAAGATGTTACATCTAAGAAGAGAGACATCCAGTCACATTTTTACTCTACCTTTCTTCAGAATGGGTGAGGATGATAATTTAGTAATGACGCATCCATCTGCACCATTTAATAATCAGGGACTCCAGCAGGGAGAGCAGACAGAGTATTCCAGATATTCCAGTAAGTCCTCTTACTCTCTGCTTAAAATAGAAAAGAAGATCAACATGCAAATTGTTTATTTCTGGAAATCCCTGGCTCATTGTCCTGGAAATCTGTCAAAAGACAGTGGCATTGCAATGTTTTAAAAAATATTTTATTTGGTTTGCAGATTTTCCCAGAATCACAGAATGGTCAGGGTTGGAAGGGACCTCTGGAGATCATCTAGTCCAACCCCCCTGCCAGAGCAGGGTCACTTACAACAGGTTGCACAGGACAGCGTCCAGGCGGGTTTTGAATGTCTCCAGAGTCAGAGACTCCACTACCTCTCTGGGCAGCTTGTACCAGTGCTCCACTACCCTCAAAGTAAAGAAGTTCCTCCTCATGTTAAGATGGAGCTTCCTATGTTCAAGCTTGGGCCCGTTACCCCTCATCCTGTCACTGGGCGCCACTGAAAAAAGACTGTTCCCATCCCCCTGGCACCCTCCCTTTAAGTATTTGTAAGCGTTAATAATCTTCTTTTCTCTAGACTAAAGAGACCCAAGTCCCTCAGCCTTTCCTCATATGAGACATGTTCTAATCCCCTAATCATCTTCGTAGCACTTTGCTGGACCCTCTCCAGCAGATCCCTGTCTTTCTTGAACCGGGGAGCCCAGAACTGGACGCAGTATTCCAGATGTGGCCTCACCAGGGCAGAGTAGAGGGGGAGGATGACCTCCCTCCACCTGCTGGCCACACTCTTCTTGATGCACCCCAGGATGCCATTCGCCTTCTTGGCCGCCAGGGCACATTGCTGGCTCATGGTCATCCTGTTGTCCACCAGGACTCCCAGGTCCCCCTCCACAGAGCTGCTCTCCAGGCGGTCAGCCCCCAACCTGTACTGATGCATGGGGTTATTCCTCCCCAGATGCGGTAGCCTACACCTACCTTTGTTGAACTTCATAAGGTTTCTCTCTGCCCAACTCTCCAGCCTGTCCAGGTCACGCTGTAAGGCAGCACAGTCTTCTGGCATGTCAGCCACTCCTCCCAGTTTTGTGTCATCAACAAACTTGCTGATGGTACACTCTATCCCTTCATCCAGATTATTGATGAATATATTGAACAGGACTGGACCCAGTACTGACCCCTGAGGGACACCACTCGTTACTGACCTCCAACTAGACTCTGCACCACTAACCACAACGCTCTGAGCTCTATCTGTTAACCAGTTCTCAATGCACCCCACTGTCCCAACCCACTGTTTCAGATCTTCAAAAAAAAATGGTTTGGTTTTATAAAGTGGTAGATTCTTATTTAGTTGCCAGCTATCCAACAACTGAAGTTCTATCATTTTCTGTAGGGGTATGCTGTGAAATTGCTTTAAAGAAGAAGATTAAATGGTTAGGTTAGTGTTGTATTGCTCATTGATTCCCTGTCCACTCTTGTTTTTTTGCCATGCTATTGTGCTATATGTTACAAAGGAGTTGTTTATTATTTTCACTGTTTCCCATTTGTTAACAATAAGTTTGATCAAAGCAATACTATGGTCAACTCATTTTCTAAAGTTTGTTCTCTTTTCATATGAAGTGGGTTATAAGAATGACTAAGCTTTTGTACAAAACAGGAAAACACCTTTACTTTCAAGAGGACGTGAATTACAGGTCTCCAGCTACCTAAAAGAAGTCAAATATTTCTGACCTTGCTGGAGAATTGTAGATAGGATTGTTAAATTTATTTTTAACATTCTGCTAAAAAGCTGGAGTTGCTTGCTGGAACCTCCAGCAAAAAAAAAGTACATAGCAAAGGATAATCAGCAAAGCAACTGACTGAGATTTATATCCTACTAAAGATTGATGTTTTTATGGTAACATCCAAGCATTTTTTTGACAGTGTTCTAGTCCTGCATTAATTTCCAAAGCCATTGGTTGGCCTTTAAAACTAAATCCAATGAAAAAGTTAGGTATAATCCTTTGGACAGAGACTATCTGATGAGGGAGTTCAATAACAGATTGTTGGATAAGTCTATAATTAAATGCCGGCCTTCAAGAAATTGTTTTTCCTGTTTTTATGCTTCAAGCACTCTGAAACATAACCCAGCAATGAGTAACACATAAATCTCATAATATACCTGTAATCCTGCTGGGGTAACCTTATCTGCTGCTGTATTAAACACAGAATGTTCTCTGCTTATAGGGTCTCAGTATAAAGGTGTATAAGTTTTAAATGACAGTCAAGTCCTTTCTCCCAGCTGGTCATGGTTGCACTTCAAGAATTATGAATCCTTTCTATCAAAATTCTTCAATCTAATGGTTTTGCTGATTTAGCAGCATTCAGCTGTTGCAGAATTATTGGCTGCACTGTAATTCATGAATCCGTTGCTATCTGAATTACGTGGGAATGTGCAATGCATCAGCAGTGGATACAAATGGAAGGAAAGCAGCAGGCGGAGGCCAGGCCAATTTTATAATTAGAGATCTGACTTTGGACTCAAAATCTGGATAATAATTAAAAATTTCCTGTGCAATCTTGAGCATATCACCTAATGTGATGTTTATCTCATCAGGTCCTAACAGACAAAAAGCTGTCTGAGCTAATTAATTAGACTCTTTATATAATAGAGAGCAGTATCTCCAGGATACAATCCACCTCACCTAATTTAGATCCCTCATTCAGTCTCCCAGTTAATAGTTTTTTGAGGGTTGCATCTTGTCCCAGGTTTTGTTACCTGAGCAAAATTAAAATTCACCAGTGGCAAAAATAACTTAGAAATTTCACAGCTTGTCAGCAGAGATTCTCAAAATAAATTTGCCGATCTTTTTCTTTTTCTTTCTCTTTTTTTTTTTTTTTTTTTTTTTTTTTCCCCTGCCACTACATTGAGCAGGAACACCTGCATTCAGATCACAGCAGAATTTGTGGGAAGGATAAGCAGGATGCCATTTCTAGATAGTACTTTGGAGACAGGACGACCTGGTCACACCAACTGTTGCTCAGCATGTTTTGCTGAGAACCTTTTCATTTATTCTCCTCCCTTCCTTCATTCCATTCTTCACAGCCTTATTTCAAGCTGAGAAATGGTAGTCCCAAAGCAGAGG
>NW_009647856.1:4409160-4452153 GCF_000708025.1 Charadrius vociferus | reverse complement strand
GAGCGTTGCTTCTTGTTTTGCAGCTCAGCTCCTCTCAGCTTCTGTCAGCCACTCCCACAAGTTTGGCAGTGGTGGTGACGAGCAGCAGAGAAGAGCACTAAGTAGGACAGTGGCTGAAAAAACTCACTGAGGCTCCGTCTAGACTCTAAGCTCGTTTGCACATTTAGTTTCCTATAATTTCAGTTAAAGTAGATATTGGATTAAACACATTGACTTGCATTTTGTCTTCTTTCTTTTCAAAATGGTTACTTCAATGTATTTTAATTGACACCAAAAAAAAAAAACCAACCCAAAACCTTTTACTTTTGTAATGACTGCTGCTCAAATATTATGAGTGAACCCAACAAGAGTTACAGTAGGATATTTATGCTACAGATAAAAGTAATGTTATCTTGCCACAAGCTTAGTTTTAACAAGTCTAGAGAAGGTGAGCTACAAGCCTTTCACCCTAATCTTTCAATTCTGGAACAACAGAGACATTACAACTTGGAACAAAAATCCTTAAATTCCCATTAAATAAAACAATTTGAACTGGAATCACATACAAATTTCATTTTAACAGTGACATTTTTCTTACATCCTTCAGATTTTTATTTTTTTGTATCTGTAAATTTCAGGTACATTTATTATGCTACAAATTTTTAACTATATAGAGTATGTAATCAAGTTAACCAAATTCGCTGTCATTATAAATCCTTTGTCATTGACAGTGACATATTCTTGCAAAGTATTCTTATCATGATTGAAAAATCTTATATATTTTCAACCAGTTTTAATTAGTTGCTCTAAAAGAGAAAAATCATCCTACAGGCAAGGCTTTGGAGAGACACTTTGGAGATTGGTATTCAGTTTGAAAACAGCATTAATGGCTTTTCTGTGGTCTTCAAGAAAATTTATCCTGTGTTTCACTTCCTCTTCTTTAAAGTAGGATCTATGTTAATCAGTGGATACTCAAGTATGTTAGTTAGATGTTCAAGCTAAACAGTTTGACACGTTTCAATTTGAAATTTTCAGATTTAGGTGGTCTGATGACACTGTTCACATATAACTATATAGATAAAGAAATAAATAGTTCAAATGAGTAGCATGAAAATGTAGCATTTCACCTTTGCCCAGCACTCCAGTCCAATCATTAGTGACTGAAAATTGTTCTCATCTGTAGGCTGAGCAGCACAATTTTTTGGTGGTCTTAGCCTATTTCTTAATGGGCAGATGTCTATATCATTAAAAACCCCTTCACAATTAGTACTAATTGGCACCAGTGGTGGGAAGACGGGAAAATGACATGGGTTGTAAGACCAGCTTTTCTTTAAACTGTACAGGTGAATTCACTACAACAGCATGAAAAGTAGATAGGGGGCACCTGAGGAATTTTCCTTCCCTGTGCACCTGCTAGATTAATGACAGACTTCAGACTGCAGCACAAACAAATTGAGTATTTTTAAATAATTAAATACCTCAGAAAAACAATTATTGAGATTTCAGTGAAATATCCAGTTCACTTTCACAGAATTCTTGAATCTCTCCATTCCTTCAGGAGAGAATTATTTCTTTCTAGTAGATAAGTAATGCAATTTAGCATGTATTTTCCTCCTGAGGAGAAGGAGATTATTTTTCATTATTATTTATTTATTTTTGAGAATTGTTTCTATTATTGTGCTATCTTCCATGCTACATGTGAACTTTCTGGAAAACACAATGCTATTCATGTATAAAAGCTGGCTCAGTCTTTTTATTTGATCGACTTTTTATATCATGGTACTTGGAGGAGATTAAAATAGTTCTATGGTTAGTATTAATAAGTGTCATCCATTTACAGTTTGCTTTGGAAAATGACATTCAGCCACTCTCTTCCCTTGATGCATTGATACTCGGAGAAAGCAAACAACTTCAAAGAATGTCAAGGCAATAAATCATGTCTATATATAAATATTTATAGCAACAAATTTATCCTCCCAGACCACCGAAGGACGGCCTTATTATCAAGACAGTTTATGCTGAGAATTATTGGCATTAGACAGCAATTTTTCTGAGACATTTTTGGGCAGGATTAAGTAGGTTAATTTTAACTAACACCATACTATGTAAATTAAAAGAAAAAACACCTTTTCCAGTAAGCCTTAATACCTGTGGACCCGTCTTTAGACACTTAACATTTCTATGCATTGCAGAGACAGAACAAAGTAGTTAGTGAGTTAGGTTGATAGGCTTTTATACACATTTTATACTGGTGTAAATACAGACTGTAGAGTAATTAAAGATGTGTGTTGTTAAATTAAATATAACTTAAAAAAAACCAAACAAACAAAAAAAAGAAAGAATGAGCAAATCTCGGTCAGAGCGATCTATTCCATTGCTACTGTGCCTGATTACTTCATCTTTGGACAAATCATTTAAAATCGTTGATCACTGATTTTTTTTTTTTTTTTCAAAGAAGACTTAAAACCCAATAAGTACGTGTGTGAACCTGAGAATAAAGAGCCTAAACAGTATGAACATCAGTGTTCATTTTTTTGAGTATGTTTCTTCCTCTCACTGTGCATCCAGCCGTGCCTTTGCTGGAGATCCTCCAGAGTCCTCCAGCAGTGGTGGTAAAGATAATATAACTACACAAAGGTGCTCAGGTGTAGCTGTTACTTTTAAGAAGGGAAGAGAAGTATTTTAGATTACTGTTTGGATTCATTAAATATGTTAACACTTGACTTATTTTTGAAGTTTTCACTTCACCCTGAAAATGGACTTATAATCCATCATTTGTTTTGAAGAAAGAAACAACTTGTTGCTTTTCTTTTCAGTCCTTCCTATTATAATAGACAGAATTGCAGAAACAATATAGTATCTACAGTATCCAACTATAACATATCACCTGTGTGCTCCTACAAGGATTTCCTTTTGGGTATTGACTTTGGTCTTCAAAGCATTAAATAATTTGGGCCTGCTCTAGGCATTACCTCACTTACTGTGCTTTTGGTAGCAGGGGATATAAGGTTTAGATTCCTACATTTCCATGGTTTGTCTGAAGTTGGGTCCTCTTTATATTCCAAATTTATCACTCATGGGCATGAA
Source organism: Charadrius vociferus (assembly GCF_000708025.1). Taxonomy (NCBI): domain Eukaryota; kingdom Metazoa; phylum Chordata; class Aves; order Charadriiformes; family Charadriidae; genus Charadrius; species Charadrius vociferus. The sequence continues at coordinate 4,449,087 of NW_009647856.1, read as the reverse complement.
TCATGTTTTGACTAATTGCAAAGTAAGAACAGAACATGGCTAGAATGATCTATGGTTTCAGTTGAACAGCGTACTCTGAATACAAGGAAAAACTAGCCTGGACTTAAACTTGCACAGGATACAAACTTTTACTCAATATACTGTAAGCTGGTTTGAATTGTTAAAAAAGGTGACCGTAACTGCAATCAAATCTGATTTGTGCTTTGGTGGTATGGAATGAGGAATCAGGTTGATGCTACCAAAATTCAAATAGATGATGTTTTTAAAAATTAATGGAAGGAAAAATTCAGGAAATGAAAATCCAAAGAATCATCATTGAAGTTGCTTAGAGAACATACAGGATTCTTATGGATCTCAAAACAAATATATATAAATGCATTGAAAAGAAGTACAAACGGATAAAAAAGCTAAATTATGTGGGCAAGAATGAGAGGTTACATATTGAGAGGTTTAAATGAGAGGTTACATATTGAGAGGTTTAAATACTAGAAAGTCAGGACAAATGGTGCTAACATAAAGGAATGTAAGGTTTGAAAGGTAAGATATAAAAGAGTAAGAAAAAAGATTGGAGGTGTAAAGACAAAGAAATCCTCTTTTGAATTATCTTGACAGATCAGAAGTATTGGAGAGCAAGCCAGTGGGTCCGCTGGTCCTTCGGAGTACAGAGAAGCCAGTCAAAAAGGACAGGATTGCAGGGTAGATAAATGGTTTCTTTGCATCTGTCTTTGCCACAGTGGGTGCTGGAAAGATGTCTACATCACAGCTACTTTTTACAGTTAATTTGATACAGAGGTATCAAAAAGAGGGGAAGCAAAGCAAGAATTGAACTTGTTAAGGTTCAATTAGGGGCTGCAATACAAAAGGCAGTACTATAGCCATCTACTGTGATTGACACCAGTCCTCCTGGTTACTGTCCGAGGACACTGTTTTCAAGACTCTACTGTCTATTACAATGCTGATTTAGGTAACAGCATCTGAACTTGTTGTTTTAGGTGGGAAAAAGCAAGTGATGTATCACTCATTATTACAGAGCATCTAAATACATAGATGAACACAATGAAAATAAAGGAGCTTCTTCTCTGCCATTGCCTGGCCTCCAAAGTGTCTCCTCCCAAAGTCATTCTGCATGCAGTTAGTCATTTATAGGAAACTCTAGCTTAGAATGCTAACTGTTCTAGATTCCCTCTATAGTCAATGCTGAGAGAGGCAGAATATGACTCCATTCACTTGTTTTCTGAATCACCTCCTGGAAGTGTTTTATTTAGAAATTCCTACTTTAAATCTTCTTCAGAATCACAGTAAACCCTTTTTTTTCACTTTGATGATATTTTTGGTCCTGAGAAATTGTTGCAACCAGTGTAGCAATAAAAAAAAAAAAAAAAAAAGAAATAAAACAACTACGGCTTCTGAGAGGAGACTGAGCTTTTAAAAGTTAAACAGTATGGAAAACCATCAACATGATTTTTTTGGCTTTCAAAAGTGTTTTTTCATGAGGTGTTGTAGACAGCGGCTACGTTTTATCCCTACAAAGTAGGAGGCTAAAGCTTGGAATAAATTAAAGTTTGTTTATAAGGTAAGAAACTAAAAAAAAAATCGGCATTTTCAAGTGGCACGATTCCTTTCATGTTGTTTTCCAAAAAAAAGACTTTCGTAATGCTTCCAAGGACCTCTTAATATGTTTCTCTCAATACTGTTTGCTGGTTAATTTTATTAAAGAGTAGGGAAAATGTCATGACAAGTGATGTTTTATTTTGGAAGATGATATTCAAAACTGGCAAAAGATGATGTAAATGATCCAGATGTTGTAAGATTCATTATTGCTCAGTAGAAGTCCCTATTGAACTTCTTTCATAATCTGTAGTGAAACTAATTTTAATAAGTTCTTCAGGCTTCCTTTAAATACTGTCAGGAAAGCTGTCACCATTCTATGGACAAATAGCATGAGTCTCTATGTTTGTGCAAATTCTTTCTAATTTAGTTAATTATCTATAAGTATATGCTAATTTTTTACGTGCTGATGTAGGTAAGTGTTGAGTTTAATTAAACCATAACCAAACCATAATAACAATACTAAACCGTAATAACAAATTTATAAATTTGCCAAATCTAGAGAAAACTGACATTTGAATTAGAGCTGCTCCTGGTGTCTATCTGTCATTTTATTCAGTTTTTGCCTGTCTCTCTATGTCTATGCAGGCTTCTTTCAGGGTCCTCATACTTTCAGTCATTTTAATTAACATTCAGCTGTGTCTTTAATCCATGGTCCAAGCTGCCAGAAACAAGTAGGGACCACACATAGTGGTGAAGGGTTCTTAGGTGCCGTCATCAATATTTTTGTGTCTCTTGTGGACTGAGACACCTGTGAACTTTGCACATGGACAGAGTCAGGTCAATTTTCTTGATTTGTAAAGCTGAAAGGAGACAAGGGTAAAGTCTTAGCATTTCACTTTCTGGCTGCCTACCTTCTTCATGTCTTGGCTCTCCCCAAACCAGAAGTACAGAGGATCAGAGCTTGTTTTTTGTAACCCCTTTGAACCCCTGCACACCTGCTTGATGCACACAAGAAAAAGTGTTTATCCATTTGAAATAAGTCAAGGGAAAAATTGCATAGCACTGTCTGGATCTGGCCAAGAAGCAATTGCTTTATTGCTGCAGCATGTGTTGGATCTTTATTTTCTAAACATCCTGCTGGGAGACGTGCAATAAAACCCTTTTTGCAATCGTTTCTCTCTCCATGGCGCTAAGGGTTCCCTGTTCCATCCTGCTCCAAATAACACATGTGAATGCCTTGCCTTTTGTTTTTAAGTTAGGACAGCTCCACAGGGCACATATTAACACACATTAATGAATGGATTATGGGCTTGTCAGAGCTTCCGGTGATGAATTTAGAGCCCATTAAAGACTAGGCATTGATTGCACTGGAGACTGTAGCTCTCTGTTTAATCCCTAGCAGGTGGGCACTGGTGCGAGCTTCACCATCTTGCATCACCAGTGAACCTCGAACATGACCTCTCCAGAGGGAGAAGGGTAATTCATTTGCTGTGTTTACTTTATCTTCAGCTTCTTTTTAGAGGGAGGCTCCTAACTGTGCTGAATTGTTCTAAGCAAGGAGTGGCAGATGTGTGGTGTGGCTCACGTTCTTGAAGGATTCCGTAGCAGTCGCTGTATGCTTGACCTTCAGACAGTTTAAAGTCAAGTCCCCATGGCTAAGAAATGAGCGTATATTATGAGCTCTGTAAAATTAACTGTAGCTTTCTTGGTGGACTTTCACTCCCAGGGCATACATTAAAATTACACTCCTGCACTATTACTTTAATTTCTGTTAAGCAAAAGAACTGCTCTGTTACCACAGTGCTTTTAAAAAATAATACCTAATGAAAAAGGTGAAAGTAGACTAAATCAGGACAAATCTGAAATAAAGACAATGTTTTTCTTAAGGGTTATGCAAACACAGCATAGTTTCTTTGAATCATAATGCAGTCCCAGGTCTCCCTTGGATATCGTGCTAGTAATCAAATTTTAAAAAACAACCAACTGACCAAACAAACAAAAAATCTCACAAAAACAAGAGGGAGGAAGAAACAATTACCTATTTACTAAAGAAACAAACAAACTGCCTGTAGATTTCTGAGGCTTAATTGCACAACCCAATGTCTCATTTCTTGCCAGACACTCTTCCTAATCACTATCAGTCACTGGAACATATTTTTTCCTTGAGTTTTGTAAGGATAGCTTCTCATCTGGCCCAGGCAGCTGAAATGGAGTATGGGAAGAGAATGTAGTCCATCACTCTTTAGATAATCTGAAGGATGTGCTGGAAGATGGTGCACTTGCTAGTACCCCAGTGCTCCAGTACATAGTTTTTTCACAACCTTGAATAAGGAATGAATGCTGTCCGGCCACTTAACTCATACTTCTTTCAACCAGATTAAAGGAAAGTGTGACTAGAAGAATTTTCTAATAAGAGCCAAAATAGATAACACAGTTACAAAAAGACAAAGGTGGAAATGATAGATATGAAGGACAGCAAAAAAAAGTACGCTCAAATTACTTTAATCTTATACTAAGTTGAGATCACAATGCTTTTCTGTCTTTCTCTTCCCCTTATCAAGCTGGTTTGCTCTCCTTTCATGACTAGGTAGTTGACAATGTTTCATTCCTTATACATACCATATGACTCGCTCTACAACTTTCAGAGATAATTTCTCCACTGAAGAGACTTCATCAGAGTGCACTTCTTCTTGCAGAACATTAGGTCTCACAGGGTCTCTCCTTTGAAGTCTTCTGGGAGGCCCAGAAAGATTTATCTTCTCTTCTGTAAAAGCTTTCAATTTCCTCATTAACCATGAGGGAGAATTCCCATGTTCCTTAATTAAAAAAAAAAAATAAAAATAAAAATAATAAAAAAAAAAATCATTGCTTTATTTCTGTGGAGTTGAAGGTCTGTTATTGTTAGATGAAGCACTGTTGTACTTGACTGCTTCATCAATACCGTTGTGACTTAGCAAGGGATAAAATTCTTTTTTCTTTTCTCCTTCCTTCTTTGGGGACCTGTTGTCATATTTTCACATAGAATGTGTCTCACAATGGACTTCATGTCTGTATCTCTGTGTACCTTAACAAACACAGTTGATATAAAACCCTGAATAGAATATGTGTACATAGCTCATTAGCTGGTTCTTGACAGAGGTGGGACAGTGAGACGTGGCAATTCATTTTCCCTCTTGTCATACTGTCAGTTATGCAATGATTAGTTGGTTTAGGTGATTTTTTAATATATTATCAAAAAAGTTGAATCAAGCAAAAATCTAAAGATGTGAGAAGGACCTCTTTATCTGCTTTGATGTATGTATGAAAAGAAATCAAACTGTAACAAGGAGGCATAATGAAATATTGAAATATCACCCCTAAATATAGGTCTTCCTACCCACTTTTTTTTTTTTCTCCAACCTTTAATTAAAACAGTTAGTTATTTTAACTTATAATTACTTCTTTTCTGTAAGCCTGTCATCCCCATTTGTTCTTTTTTGCCTCTGTGTTTTCCTGACTGATATTGTAGCGGGATTGAGATTCACTTCTGCAAATAACATCAGCATGGCGGCTGAAAACAAACGTTGGTACAATGCATTCAAGCATACAAATGATGAATGCGGAATTTGCAGCTGACTCTGGGGAAACCAGGTTTAGGATGATCTGTCTTGGCTCCTCTTTAACCTGGAAAGAGCTAAACTTGTCCAGCTACTTTGATAGGACTCTTCATGCCACCAGTACAGCATATTTGTTTCTTGTGTGAGGAAAGGCACAGAGAACACCAGAAAGTCCCTGTACACCAGTTTTTGAAGCTTTCCTCTTCTTCTCAACAGCAGGTCTAAGGTTTGATTTTTGTTGAATTCAGAGATGTTTTATCAGGCCTGAACTGAAGATTAATCAGAGTTTATCTAAACACTGACCTGGAAGCTGTAACACACAGAAGGGGTAAGTTTGCCTTCCATCTCATTTCCCTTCCTTCCTGTGGAACTGACCTTGCTGACTTCATCACTTCAAATTTCATAAGAGCACTTCATTCTCATTTTGTATGTCCGGGGTCATGTGGTTTGTTTTTTTTTCCTCTCATGAGCACTAGTCTACTGGTAGATTGTATCATTCTTAGCACCTGTCCAAATTTATTAGACTATATACAAGATTCCTCAGTTTGGAGACATTCAAAACATGTAATTTTAGTTCAGTTGATTAGGTGTGAGATACATGTCACAGGGGACTACCTATGCAAGGTGACTGTCAACCACCACACCTGCAGGAAGCGTTATTTTCTTTGGGTAGAGGGACATAGTGTCAAGAGATTAAGCTCCACTGCTCCATCTCGTGGGAGGAACTAAGAACATCATGATGTACTTGTCAGACAGGTGCAACATCTCTGTAGTCTGTTGTAACCGCTCCGAGTAAAGGGATAAAATCTCTATCTGCTGTGAAGGCAAAGATTCAAAAAGGAGAAACAAGTTACCCGAACCCGGCGCTGTTCTCTGAAGATGAGTTTTCATTTACATACAAGTTTTCCTTAAGTCCACTTCCACATTCCTCAAGAAATGAAATTCCAGAGATTGTTGAAGGTCTCAGATGGAGGAACAAAACCAGACCAATCAACTCTCCTAGGCCCCAGTTAATGTGGAGTAGCGGAGAGTTGCTGCCTTATAGCTTTTCTAATATTCAGACTCTCTGACCCTACATAATCCTATGTACTAAATCCTCATCCACTCCTTTGGAATTTATTAAAACTTCACTTACTTAAAGCAATTGCAGCTAAGTGATTTTCATGTCATTAGTGGAGGCAATGGACTACCTTTGTTACATTGTTTCCCTCCCCTTTATTTCTAATCTGTATATCCCTTTGATCACAGAATAGATATCTGTTCCTTGTGGTGTCGGGTTTTGTGTGTTTAATTGGTAATGACAGATCTCCAGGCATACTTTTGTGATTATTTTATCAATGAAAATGTCAGTAAAATCCCTGTTTCACCAGCATTAGTCTGTGCAGTCCCGCAATGTCTATTCTTTGTTCAAAGAGTCCAGCCAAACAGGAGCATACCAGTAGGTCACAGAGTTTCCCTTATAATTCTGTTGGCTAAGAAGTATGAAATAATTTGGGGGTTTGATTGTTTCAGTAAGAAAGAAATGTCAGCTAATATAAAATCAAAAGGAACTCTCAGCATGGCATTAAACACAACAGTTAAAAATAGTAAAATTTTTTACCCTTAATATTCTAAGAAAGCCACGAAGTCTCACACACACAAGCACATACATTTTCCTTTCAACAAAACTCTGTTTCTTCTGTTCCTCTTCAATGTACTATTTTAGCTTTCATAAAGATATACCTATAAATTTATTCAGTTTAATGACAGCTTTAAAGGAAAATTGTGCAAAATTTTCAGGGTCATCTTCAATGTGATCTGGTGAAACCATGGAAGATTAAGAGGAAATTTAGTCTGCTTTTTATATTTACCAATCATTCAGAAGGCAGTCCTGATTCCAGCAAATACAGTATGTAAGCAACGCTTTTCCCTTGAGGACTGGTAGTGTAGGGCCCTCAGAATGTATTATTGAGAGGGGAAATCAGCTGAACAGCCTCTATTACCTTAGTCTGGGAGGAATTCCATGAAAGTCAAACATGAATATTTTACTGGGGAAGGGAATGCCAGTTTGATTTGCTGTAATTTATTTATAAGTTCAATTTCCAAAGCTTTTTAAGACACATGTAGGCTTTTTGGGTCACGCTCTGCTTTCATTACACCAATACACAGAATAACTGCATTGTCTTCGGTGAGATCATGACATATTTATATAACTATGATTGAAATAAATATTATTGTTAACAAGTTTGGGTCTCGATTCCTTCACTTTGCTTATTCACACAAGTGGGAAGGACATCGTCCCTTCAGGTGTTAGATGTCTTAAGGAAATTTAACACACAGGGTCTACATGGTCTCCCATGTAATCCATAGGAGAATAAAGGCCTCATAGAGTTTGCATTTGGCCATAATCTGCAATTATATCTGTCTTGCCTTCCAACCAAATTAAAACAAGGTGTGCTTTCACTAATTAGGTATAACAAGGTTTGACAACAATTAGGAGTTTTCCTCCAGTCCAAAAAGCTGCCAGCAGTTGTCTGACTTGTAGAGGGGCGTAGGGTGAAATCCATGGTAGCCCATGGCGCATAGGAAGAAAGGCTTGGAATTACTAATTGCAATGCCATTTGAAGTACAAATAAAGGTAAATTTGAATCCAAGACTGAAGAACACCTGATGAAAAAGAACCCTAAATCCATCAAAGAGGCATTTTAGATCAGAAAAAAAAACCCAGAAATAGTGCAAGTTTCTTAGCTAATTTGTAGTCCTTGATTTAGCAGTGAGTTTATAAGGAGGAGGAATTGTCAAATTCTTAGATGTTAGTGAATGATTTATTAGGTGTCCAAAAGCAAACCTGTGAGCCACAAGATATAAAGAAAACAGGCCTCAAATGGTCAGTCCAGATTTCCTGCTAAGGTAAAGACTGTTATATTCATTAGGGAATCTAACAAAGAAAAACATTATAAATATCAAAAACACATCTGATCTTAAAGCTGTAACTAGGAGCTTAAGAAATTTCAAGATGGGTGATTTGTTTAACATTTGTATTACCTGCATGACATTGTATAATCTCAGTGTCACACTCCTGAATGATAACTCTGAAGATCAAACTGACCACTTTGCCTCATGCTGGCTTTCCCGTCCATTGCTAATTACGATGTTTGCCTTTGTGGGACTTTTATGTGCTTGGCATTCAAATGCCTTTTCCACTTGTGGCTTCAGCTGGTGTGATCCTGCTTCAGCAAGAAGGCATGAAGCATGGCTGTTTTTGTTTCCGTGTTTCTCTTACTATGCTTTCACCTGCCTGCCAGAGGTTGACAGAATTTTGTCAGAAACACCAGAAGAATTCCCAGTAGGTCAGTGGATAAACATTCAAGCTCAGTAATATCCCTTACCTACCCTGTGTTGTGAGATTATTAGATAATGTCTGCAAAGTGCTCCAAAATCCTTGGATGAAAACCATCAGGAATGTGAAAAACAGTATTAAAAATACATCTAGAACTTTAAATATGTGTGTGTGTGTGCATAGGTGGGTGGGTGCGCATTTGCATGCGTGTTTGAGAATATATACAGTCCCATATACATTTAGAAACACTGTATTTAGGAATCTGTAGTGGCTGCATATCAGCGCTACCCGGGGGACTTCTCAACACCTCTCCAGAACTACATATGAGATTCCCTTTTTCGGTAGTCAGGATTGTGCTCTGCTTTTTTCCCAAGGACGCCGATCCAGGGCCTTTGTAGGGAAGACAGTGATGTTCACCACATCAACCGTGAAAACTGAAAACATAAGTTTTTCTAATAAACTGAAATATTCACTGAAGAAAGATATAGTGGCATTCCTACAGTTATATGTTCTAGCCTAAAATGCCTCAACAAAAATACTTTATTTTAATTGCTTGCATTGCTTTTGTGCTATACCTCTTATGATGAACTGGTTATGTGTCTGTATAGTAGATATGTATTTATGTAGTACTAATGCATCTGTATACCCATGGCCCCCATGGCCTTCTGAACATATAGTCAACTCTTCTCCTTTTTTTCTCTTCTTTTTTTTTTTTTTTCCCCTCTAGACCTCAAGTGGTTTCAGGTTTCCCTGAGTATTTTCTAGATTTCAGTATCTGTGACTGCATTCTGTTTTATTTGCAGGATCTTTGTAAGAGATTGAGCTAGCCATTTTCAGAGAATTCAGATTTTTTTTAAAAAAAACCTTCAGAATGTAGGCATAGGTTGTGGTTAGGAGATGGCACTCTTTTGGAACAGTACCGAACAAAGATTGTCATGGTTTGCTTCACTGCTGAAGAGTTTTCTTAAAGTTTTCTTCATTATAAAAGATATTTGCAATTCATTTGCAGTCAGTGAAGATTCTGGAGCCTTACAATGTTTTTTGTCCTCCTCTCAGAGTTAGTTGTATTCAGTAACAGATGTTGCTATGTTTCTTTTGTATCAACTTTGGAAAGTACTCTTGCCTCCTTTGGGATGAAAAGCACTTTATAAATGTAAGCTTGTTGTTATTTCTTTATGAGTATCTTTGATAGTTCACTGCTGTTACCCATGGAACTTTGCCCTGGTAATAAAGCTGTTAATAATACACTATCAGTCACCCTTAAGAAAGTAATACAGTATTTATTGGGATAGCATCACTGTTTTATCATTCTTAGTTCAGTGACATGCATTACTTGTAACGTTTCTGAAGGAGGAACAAGGTTGCTGGTGAAAAGACGGAGCTGATTCTGCAGACTGCTGGGTACAGACTTTTGGGTTGTTATTAGTGGAAATACAGAATTTTGTACATTTTAGATGTTACACTCGGTGTGCTGTAGTTTAGGGCTTGTTGTATATGCCTTGTTTACACACAAACTCTTAAGCCTGTGAAAACATGACACCATTCCTTCAGTAAATGATGCTGGGGCGAGGTGGGAAAAAGAGCCCATCTGAACATTCATCCCTAATTGTGTGTTAATGCTCAATCTTGCAGCCCTTAATCCCAAATCTCTGTGATTTGGTGCTTTGTCAGCTACTTAAAGAGCTGAAGAACAGATCATCAGCTTCCCCTGGAAATTATAGTCCTTTATTTTCAGCAATCTCTTCTTATAAATCATAATGAAAGTTTTATTCCTGTTTTGTGGCTCAAATAATATGTGCATTTGTTTACCCAGGCTGCAGCATAGTATCATGGAATAGGAAAGCAGTAACAGAAACAATTATTGTCAAACTGCATTTTTCTTCCTGCTCAAACTATACAAAATCTTTCAAATGCTTTTATCAATTTTGTTTATGCATTTTCCATTTTACCTTTATAGCTTTATCACTCTGAAGATAATATAGATGGGATATCAGTGCCCTAGATGTTTTAAAAACACACAGATTCAAAGGAAACCATACAAACGGATAGTGCTTGGCCTAAAGAATGTATAAGCTGAAACAAAAAAAAATAGAAGACAGAAGGAAAAAGTTTAAGAATGACATATTTTAATAACCATTGAAGTCAGAGTTTTAAATTTGAAAAGGGAAAAATTACACAGTCTTGACTATCTTTACAAGTAACATAAGAAGCAGCATGGGAGGAAGTAAGAAATTGCTTGTCTGAAAATGTAACACATAGACAGACTAAAGTACCATGAGCCAGTCAAAGTCTGTTGCCAAATTCTTGATACTGAATGAGATCATCTTCTGTCCTCATTTCAATTATTTCTTCATAAATCATGCACACAAACTCTTGTGCTTTTCCTTCTAAATACGCAATAATGCAGAAATATTTACATTTTTATTGATGTACAAATATGCTTTATATCCTACACAATTTACTTCTTCCACTAAGAAAGCTTTTTCCTACACTGACTACAGTATAGTCCAGTTGATTTCAGCCTTTTATTTTTGAGCTTTTGGGGAATGGACACCTAAGGGATTCATGAAAGCAAAATAAGCATGTATTTGCAATACAAACTGGAAATAGAAAATGGCACTATAAACTGGAAAAGGTTGAAAATTACTTATATGTAGAAATCACATTCTTCTTTCAGAGAACTGCAATTAAGAATAAGTTCTAGCTGTGATCTCTGTAGGCTTTACAGTTGTTTGCCATGTCCTGCTAAGTGAGTATCATTGTATCAGTTACAGAAATGCAGTACAACAGACCAAAGTAATGTCAAGGATCCTGTTCTTCCATTCTTTGTTTTAATATTGTTTGACATAATCTCTCTTGCCAAATGCTTGCTATTATATAATTCAATTCCTTCAGAAGCACCTAACCAATGGAAAGACCCAGTCGGTCTGAATATAAATCTTCATCATTACTCAGTCATTACTAGATGTCAGCATAGAAAACTAAATAAACTCTATTGTAAGTGAAAATGTAAGGAGAAAGTCTAAAATAGTAGATACTTGTTCTGTTATCTCTTTTCTATCACATATAATTTACTAATATTTTTGTCATAAACCGATGGAAAGTACTAGTCTTTTTATTTTGTTTTATAAGCCAAGATGTGTCTCTTTGGAAACAGGCTTCTGACAGACCTAATCTTTACATCATTACAACTGTCCATTGCAACTGATGTCACTGCCTACAATGTATCCCTTTAGAATTCTCTTTACCTTCATAAACCAATAGATCTAAAATGTCTTAAGACTGATGTAATGGAAAAATGTTTAAAAAAAAAAAGGTGTGTAAAACGATGCTTCATTTCTATAATCCAAATCCTCTTCCAGCAGTCTGGCTTTACAATTAAAGCAGTTTTAGAATATTAGCATTTTTTAGTTAAGACAATGCTGTCTGGAAAGATTGCCTTTACGGTTAAAAGATTTTTCTGCCAAGTCATTTCAGATTTGAGTGATGGATTGACACTTGCCATATAGCGCTGTTTAAGAAAAAGAGAAAGAATTACAGCAGGCAATTGTGTATTTAAAACTGCAAATTCAGTCCAAGAGAAACAGGAACAATACTTCATTAAACTTCATCACTTATTTAGCAGTAGTTTCTTCATGTCTGAAATATAAAAGAGTTAAAGAAAAGGAGAAGAAAAAACCAAACATGTGAAGTTGCACTGAAAAAGATACATTTGTAGTGGATTTGCACTGATATTATCTCAATTCTTTTGCCAGAATGAAAAAAATAATGGCTCTTTATTGTATAATTCTACTAAGAGAACTACACATAAAAGAAGGCTTAATATCTCTTTCTGTCTTAACAATGAAGAGAAAACCACAGATTAATTGTGTTAGAAAGAAACGGCAGCTGATATTGCTTAAAAAAAAAAAAGAAAAAAATCATTCTTAGCATTGAAAGATGGTTCTGCTAAGAGACTTGCTTGTTCATTTGTTCTGAGATCAGGTACAATGAAGATGTGTAATACATCATGTCTTCCCAGCCCACTAGAAATTAAAAAAAAAAGGAATTCTTGTTATCGCATTTGTATTCAGACCTAAGCCAGTACAAAATTGTGTCAATTGCATAGTACACTTCAGGTAAAGTACCTGCTAAAAAATGTAGGATGTAATGGAATTCATAGCACAGTAACTTTCCATCTCTTAGACAAATTGCTATAGTACAGGGAGGGAAAGAACTAGTAACAATCATGCTTCATATTGACTGCATTATAATAGAAACAAGGCACGTGGAAGCCGTGGAAGCATGCATGTTTTCAGGGTATAACTGGCCATATAATTATATAGTTTAAACTCTTTTTTTTTTTTTTTTTTTTCTCTACCTTCCTTCTGTTCTCATATATCTGTTTTCCTCTTCCATTAAATCAGGGAAATTTTTTATTGTCACCTGCAACCCACTAGACTACACGGTGTGATAGTTATTGGTAGCTGAAAATGGATGGGTGAAGCTAAATTGGAGGGGTGTAATCCATCAGCAAGTAACACAGGTAACACCACTGGTAAAAGACAAGGTTATTGATACTTGCTTATCCCAGGAAATATTCCCCATTTGTATTGTGATTCAGTTAATTAATAGACTCTGTAGAAGTGAAATTGCATAACAAAATCTGCTTCCCAAAATCAAGTAATGAATATACATCTCACTGGAAGGCTTTCATATTAAAGAAATCACAGTGTATTGGAGGTATTTTCAGAACAAATGTATATAGGAAGCTTAGCTAGGATGACAATAAGGATGGTGGAAGAGGAGAAAAATGGAAGAAAATGGAAAAATCTGAGATAATGAATAATAATGATAATGACAAAAAAATAATTTTTAGAACTGTGGATATAGGAAGATAGAAGTCAAATTACTCTGTAGCAAACTCTTCTGGAAAGACAGCTAATTAGCAAGATATCTTTTTCCCATTTAGCCGTGTCATTCAAATACCTGCAGATGTAAACATGTGTTTTAGAAGCACATAACATTTTCATGTGAGCTGATTTTACAGATCAATTTCCAGCTGTTGTTGGCTTATGGTTGTTACGAGACTTATGTCTCTTGGTTCATGTCCATGAACAAAATGTCATCTGCAGTCCAGCTATTATTTAACTGACTTTTGAGATGGTAATCTAATATCCTCATTTGTATGTGTCATAACAGGACACACGAATACAGTACTGATCATAGCAGGATGTGCCTAGCTGGGAACGCCACAGGAGTTTCATGCTGTCCCTAAAGCTCTGCCGGGGTATTGCTGGTCTCGCCAGAGACACAGAGAGTGGCGGCAGGGTCAAATTCTGTCCAACTGAGCAGTGATTTTGTTATGGAAACTAAATGTGGCCTGCATTATTTCCAGCAATGAGGATCATTTTTATTATATTGCAAGGTAAATTACACTTTCATTTCTAGGTATGGTAGTGGCCTGTGCTGTGCTGCTGTGCCCCGTAGTCTACTGTACGGTAGCTGAGGAATGTCAATGAGATCTGTTCACCACAAATGAATTATAATGATATTTAAAATGTTCCCCTACAGTTCATGATGAGGAGTTAAATACAAGACACAGTCTTATGCAGCAAAAAATGTTTCCCAAACAGTGATCTGGCAAAATCAATAGAAAGAAATAGGATAAACCACAATATACCTCTGTTTGGGCTAAAGAATCGCCATCATAAGGAACACACACAGACACAAACCAACAACACACACACACACACACACACACACACACACACCCGCCACCCCCAACTTCTGATGTTAAGCAGTAATAAGTTACTAAACAGACAACGTAGTTTGGTGTACATCGTTGAAAGGTTGCCCTGAAGTCCGCCTGTTTGTACTTACAATTTATGTTGCTTTTAAAGAAAAAGAGCAAGGCAACACATTTTATCATATGTTGATTCTGTAATATGTCTGTGTTGTTTTAAGACACCACGATTTCTGGATAAAACAGAATTATGTGAGAAATTGCACAGAAGAAGGAGATATCAGGACAAAGTTGTAAATACAGTAGTGGCAATCAGAAGCATGTTGCATGTTTTCATCATCAGATTTTATGAACTATATTTCAATGTCTGAGTATCTCACCTCTGTATGTAATAAAAGGAGAGATATATGTTCCTAACTTAGGTACTTACAATTAGTCATTGAAATACTGATGAATCCTGGGTATTAAAACTGGACCCCTTCCACTAAACTGGGTCCCTGAAGTAACAAAATACCAAATGTAGCAGTCATTTGAGAATGTAGATGTTAACTTAGTAGATAGTAAATGTGTGTTCTCTGTTCAAATTACAGCTTTATCAAAAAGTTTTCAAATTGCCTGGTTTTCAGGTTAGGATAGGATGTAGGATAGAATATAATAAAAATTTAGATACAAAAATACCCTACATAAAATTTAAATGGGTTAAAAATTTCATCCTAGTCCTTCTTTGTCTTTCCTTTAGCTGTATGCACTTGAATAGCATGGGTTTGATAATGGCACATCACAAAAAATTCCTTCTGAATCCCCAGTGTAATAGTATCTGTTTATCCTTCTGTCTGCTGAGAGAAGTAGAATGAATTTGAAATGGCAAATGCCACCAGGTAAAAAAGCTGTGTTAGTGAGTTAACTTTTCTCATATGTCTACTTTTACAAACAGAAACAACAGTGAGATAGATAGATCAAGTGGAAAGACACATAAACACTCTAAGATAATCAAAATGAAAGGACGGACATACTTGGCATGTAAGGACAAACAAAACATATAAATAAGTTGAACTTTAATGATTTTATCAATACTTTTTAAAAAATAAGCCAAACTATCAGCAGGTCTGAATGCCTCAATTCATCCCTTATGCTTTATAGCTTCTTAACAATACATTCCTCAGTCACCTTTTTAGCTTCCTAGTGTAGTGTACATACCTTCACACCAACAATGTGAAGTATGTTTTCACTTTATCAGTGGAAATATAAGCTATTAAGAAGTCTATTGGACTGACATTCAAGAAATAGACTGGTAATTTCTGTGTCAGGATGTTTTTCAACAAACTTTAAAAGATAAGACCCTTCAAGATATTTCATTTGTAATCAATATTTTACCTACCTGAAATAATTTCTTTTGGCAGAATCATCTATTAAGCTAAGCTGAGTACTACTAAACTGGCTAAAAACTATGTTATTTCCTATGACAGGTTGAATGAGAGACTTTGAAACTGAAATCTATTTTTCTCATTGAATACTGTATTAGTGTCTAAAAAGCAGTTAACCACAAAACTTTTGATGTTTATTACCACTTATCTGCATATAGCCTAGCAAACGCAAATTCGCTGCTCCAGCAGAAATCGAATTTTACATTTTAGACTAATTCCCATGACATTCAGCGAGGTGTCCTGTGAACTTTAGAAGAAATTTCACTAAAATTATTTAAGCAAATTGCAAATGAGTTCCTGCATCTGGCTTAAACTCATCTATCATTCATTGTAACATGAATAAATGAAGACATTCATCACAAAGCACGCAACAGAAATTGTGTTCTTCTATTGATATAATTAAATACTCATAGAGGGCTAAATACATAATAGCTTCCAGACCTTTTATTTCATGCCAGAATTCAATGGCTCCATCCTCATATGTTCCTAGTCAGAATCATTGTGAACCCTCTCCAGTTTCTAAACATTTATTGCTAGTGCAGTAATAATAAACATCTTGCATTTATAAAATGTAATGTTGCCTAGAATTTTTCATTTTTCAAGAATGTAGATCACACTGTCTAATGGCTCTCATATGTCCAGCATGCCCATGAACAATTTGTCTTCTGAGTGGAGTGTTAATCTGACACCTCAAGGACAGAGCCGGTTTCAAGAAGACTCCGAGAAAAGCTGGAATATTTCACGTGTTGCAATAACTACTGAAAGTCCAAGTATACTTATTTTGGGATTACTCAAAGCTCTGGATTATATTACCTCTGCTTTTCAGTGTTTTGTTCAAATGGGAATTATTGAAGATGCCAGGGGATATATATTTTTTCTTTGGTTGCGGGTGTGTGCCAAAAATAATTAAGAGAATTTTATACCTAATAATGACATTTATTGTACAGTCCTGAACTGGATTTAGGGAAGGGTGTGCAATAAATTGGCTAGATTTCTAATATGCTTGAAGACACAAAAAGTGATACCCCCAATTCAAACCTATGAACACAAACTGTCTGCTGCATAAAGCTGAAAATCAAGACATGTAATATCATTAAAGTCTTTCTTTTCTAAAAGAGTGAGGGCTGGTGAATGATGACAATGATGTTCCCATCTAGCTTCTCTTGTCCTTCATGAAAAGTATTCCACTCATTTCTGCAAGAACTAGAACAACCTGATCAAAGATCTTTTTAGCTCTATAGAGAGGTGTCTTCTGCCATTACTGTGCTTTGAATCAAATGTTCCTGTGCATTTAAAGATATTTTTTTTTCCATAATAACACTAAGGTGAAGAATTAAATTGAGATGTAATGAAAATTAAACTCAATTAAGTACCAAAATACTCCTTCCTTCCAACGTTATAAAATTGCACTGAAGGAAGAATGATTTCTTTAGGCTTATTTGCATGTGGTCCAATCATATATATGATTGATTGCTTAGAATAGGGCCCAAAAGTTTAGCTAGCAAACAAGTCAGTTTGTGGGCCAAGGGACTGAATCACTCAATTTACACTGTTTTCTGCCAATAATAGAGTATTTTGTATTAGAAAATACACTGAATCCTAGAAGTGTTTGTATCACAATTACATTGGCCACTGGCTGTGATACTGTCTCATTCAACCTTAGATGCCCACCTAACTCATTTAGAGTGCAGATCATTGTTGGATATCTTGTTTGGGATGAGATTAATTATTGCCTCAAAATGCCTGTTTCTCCTCATTGACTGCGAAGTGAGCCTGAAGTGACCAGCTAAGGTGTAGATATTTACATGGAGCTAGATGACCCTTGCTTTGTTTCCTCTCAGTGACAGCAGCAGTAAGTGCACGACAGACATTGACTATATTGAGTGTTCCAACAGAGCTAACCATTATCTTTAGAGACCATTCCTGTGTGACTGTTTTCTAGATTGAAAGAAAGGAGAAATCAAAATGGTGCTCCACAAATGAGGAAGTTTCTACACTGATAGGGAAACTTGGGTGTTAGCTATAATCATATAACCCTTTGAAGAAGAATGTTATCTTTCCAGCATATAGTTTTAGTCATAACTTCAGCATTTATTTGAGTTATATTTTCTAGACTTCAGTGCCACAGGAACACTACTGGCATAGCAGAAGATAGATGGATGGAGTGTAACTGAGGAAGTTTTGGTTTTATGAGCTGTTCATTTTATTTTATGAGGTGGACACAATTACTATTTTAGATGTTGAGTTCTGGTCATGCAGAAGGCAAAAGAACTTTTCTTCACCTTCACCAGACCGCATATTATTTTATCTATGGAATTCCAGTGTCGAATTTCTAAAATCTGTAAGTCAATGAGACACAGACATTTAAAAGCTTAAGACCATTAAATGAGAAATGAGAGTTGTACTGTGAGAGTCAAGTCAGTTGTTGTTTAAAGTGTTAATCAAAATCAATTCTTACTAATTGCTCTATGAAAGAGCTAGAAAAAAATTTAGATCTCAGATCCTGGGTCCAGGACTTCAATGGTAAAACAACTTTCCTGGTTGACTGGCAAATGAGTATTCTTAAATTGTCTCAAAACACTTTGCATGTTTTCTGTCTTGGATTTGTCATTTCATTTCATCATCCTTTTCTTGCCAAGAAGGCCATTGTCTGGCTGGAAAAAAAAAAAAAAAAAAAAAAAAGTGTTTATTTGAAGCTCATATTTTGTTGTTACAAAAGAGTGATTTGATCTATAAATTCCATTCATGTACAGTCTTTTCTGCAGACTATATAGAGTCCAGAAATCTGCACTCACTTGGACCCTGAGCTTGTAATTCATATAGCTCTAATTAAAGAAATTGACTTTAATCTGACTGCTACAATGTAATAATTTCTTTCAATAAAATGACAAGGGTTACAATCAAATAAATTGTCAAAACATTTTGCAGTGATGTTTTTAATCACACTCATTCTGCTTTTAATTTATCTAGTTACAGAGGTATTTATTTGGCACTCTTACTTTTCTTGGGAAAAACTTTTTTTTTGTCTTATAGTTCTTTGACTTTAGTAGGCTTTAGTAGCAAATCATACATAAAAAGAATATGGAGGAAGAACAGCTGAGATTGAAACTCTGTTAAGATGTTGCATAAATGTACCCATAGTAACTGCAGCACTTGAAAAAATTTCAAGTGTCACTTCTAAATCACACTCTGATACCATTTAAATTCATATGCAATTCTTGAGATATCTTGGAATGTCTTACTTGTCATAATCCAACATGACTGGCAAGCAATATCTTGGGTACTTTCATATCTGAGAAGAGAAATACACAGGATGATTAGATATTAAAGGAATAATTATATATCTATTCTTTTGAATTAGGGAGACACTGAATGATTCTTACCAGCTCAAAATAATTACATCTGAGGTTAGTTATTCAAGTAGTTTGAGTTCGAGCTGTGACTGAGGAGTGATCTGTAGCAATCTCTTGTAAGGACACCTGGTCACAGGGACTGGCTGCAACAACCAGGGATCACTGGAGTGTAGTTTACCTTGAATGCCAACGTTTTTTCCCCAATTCAGCATTTGGTATGTAGGATTTGCATTAAATCATCAATAACTTTCGTACCACCTGCGAAAAACATTTCTGTAAGCCATGTTTATCTTCCTATGCCAGTTACAATATCATCAGAAGGTTTTTGTTTGTTTTATACGCCATTCATTTCTATATCTTTCTAAAGAAGCCTTGACCAAATGCTGAACAGCTAAATTGGCAGTCAGTGACGTGTAATGTTGAATAGACATGTTGCTCCTTATGTTCACTTACTTTCCCAATTTAAAAGAGTATTTGATGGTCTTACAAGTGATTTACACAGATGTCAGCTCAGATTCTCCTTATTGAAGAGGAAAAAGAAGGATTTGCCTAAACTTTCCTGTATTTATAGTAAAAAAGAAAAAAAAAAAAAGGCTTTCTAAAAATGAAATTTTCAAGTCTGATAATCTCTCTGGTAATTCTTTTCTTTCTGATGCATTGCTTTATAGGCAGAAGTATAAAGCTATGAAATTTTTAATTCAATTACATGTCAACCTTCAACATGAAAGCCAGAAATTGTTTTTTTGTTGGAGTAAAAAAATTGACAAGATTTCTAGAAACCTGAGTGCTTTCTTTACATACCTCTTAATATTGGGAATTGCATTAATTTCATTTACTTTTTAATATCCACACTGAAGAAATTTACAGTGAGATTAGGAATTCTAATTATTTATTATTTAAGTCTCTATGACTCCTTAGTCAATGGACAGAAATGGGCACTTTGAGGGGGTACTTTGTGTAACTTACATTACATATTTATTGCACTTTCAATCATTTATCACCAGTCCTGGCTAATGAAAATGTGACACCCATCTACAAGAAGGAACGAAAGGAGGATCCAGGGAACTACAGGCCTGTCAGTCTGACCTCTGTGCTGGGGAAGGTTATGGAGCAGATCATCTTGAGTGACATCACACAGCACGTACAGGACAACCAAGTGATCAGGCCCAATCAGCATGGATTTATGAAAGGCAGATCGTGCCTTACTAGCCTGGTCTCCTGTGACGAGATGACCCACTTAGTGGATGAGGGAAAAGCTGTGGAAGTTTACCTGGACTTTAGTAAAGCCTTTGACACTGTTTCCCACAGCATTCTTCTGGAGAAACTGGCTGCTTATGGCTTGGATGGGTGTACTCTTCACTGGGTAAAAAAATTGGCTGGATGGCAGGGCCCAAAGAGTGGTAGTGAATGGGGTTAAATCCAGTTGGCAGCTGGCCACAAGTGGTGTCCTCCAGGGCTCAGTAGTGGGACTGGTTCTGTTTAATAACTTTATCAATGATCTGGATGAGAGGACCAAGTGCACCCTCAGTAAGTTTGTAGACAACATCAAGTTGGGCAGCAGCTTTGATCTGCTTGAGGCTAGGAAAGGCCTACAGAGGGGTCTGTACAGACTGGATCGATGGGCTGAGGTCAATAGTATGAGATTCAACAAGGCCAAGTTCCGGGTCCTACACTTGGGTCACAACAACCCCATGCAGTGCTACAGGCTTGGGGAAGAGTAACTGGAAAGCTGCCTGGCAGAAAAGGACCTGGGGGTGTTGGTTGACAGCCGGCTGAATATGAGCCAGCAGTGTGCCCAGGTGGCCAAGAAGGCCAATGGCATCCTGGCCTGTATCAAGAATAGTGTGGTGAGCAGGACTAAGGACGTGATCATCCCCCTGTGCACGGCACTGGTGAGGACAAACCTTGAATACTGTGCTCAATTTTGGGCCCCTCACTACAAGAAAGACATTGATATTCTGGAGCAATATCCAAAGAACAACAAAGCTGGTGGGGGGTCTAGAGTACAAGTCTTATGAGGAGCTGCTGACGGAACTGGATTGTTTATTCTGGAGAAAAGGAGGCTGAGGAGAGACCTTGTCACTCTCTGCATCTACCTGAAAGGAGGTTTTAACAAGGTAGGGGTCGGTCTCTTCTCCCAAGTAACTAGTGATAGGACAAGAAGAAACAGCCTCAGATTGTGCCAGGAGAGGTTTAAATTGAATATTAGGAAAAATTTCTTCACTGAAAGGGTTGTCAAGCATTGGAACAGGCTGCCCAGGGAAGTAGTGGAGTCACCATCCCTGGAGGTATTTAAATGATGTGTAGATCTGGACTTAGGGACATGGTTTAGTGGGACTTGGCAGTGTTAGGTTTATGGTTGGACTCAGTGGTCTTAAGAGTCTTTTCCAACCTAAACAATTCTACGATTCTTCAGTGAAATGATTCAGGCCCTTAAAGGATCTATTTCTCTCTGTTGGCTGTAAAATCTACACAGCAAGGTTGCATGCACATGGCTACCTTGTACAAATATATTCTAGTCAAGGGAATGCAGTCTGATTTTCCATGAATGACATTTTGTAGGTAAAGAACTTTCTTTTTTGCTGTAAGTCAACAACATTGGTTTTGTTTTAAAAAGCTTTTCCTATTCTGATACTTTTTTATTATTAAATAAATAAAATCTAGTTTTAGTAAGAAAAAAACTTACTGCCACATTTACTCCTTTTCCCCCAAAGTTTCTAAAAAAACTGTCCTCAAGGATTAACAGAAATATTACTTCTTAAGTGCTTATTCTGCCAGTATCAGTGCAATTTTTTTTCTTATGAGAACAGTTTTTCTATCTCTGTACGTTTGCTGACATCTATTTGACATTGCCATTGCAAAGATGTTTGAAATTCTACAGCCCAGGAAGTAATGACAGTAAACAATTTGGGAAGGTTAATAATAATAATGATATTTGAATTTTGTTTGAAGCATATACCTGATGAAGCTAAATTTTTTCTTATTTGAACCACACACAAAAATAAATTCAGGGATGAATTAAGATGCACATGGCCATTCTTCATTATAGTATACTGCATACTGGTTTAAAGATGCTTTGGTATGAGATGTATTGATATTTTCTAAAATGGAATACTTATGAAACTTCCAAAGAAACACAGATCAGTACCTAAACAATCAAAAAATGAGCAGCACTTGCAATGCACATATATGGTTTCATTTAAAAAGCTGTTCGAAATCTTCTAATTTCTGAGACACTAATTCAGGCATTTGCTCTGCATTGAAGAACTTACGAGCCCCAGGAGTTCCTAGCCCTCTTCACTCTTAAGGCTACTGTATTTCATTTAGCCTCATTATTTTCAATTACACGGCATAAAAGGGATTTCCAGCATGACACATGGGAAGCAATGGACACAGCTCCTATAACGTTTGAGTGTATAAAGGGCATATAAGTGCTATTTGCCTGGATGTTACACTACAAAGACTGATGTTGGTGGGATCTCTTATATCTGAATGGTTGGTAAGCTTTAGAATTATCTTCCATTTCCCATCTGGTTCTGTTTAAATTTGCAGATGTATTAGCACAATTCCAAAGT
The DNA here is from genome assembly GCF_000708025.1 of Charadrius vociferus. NCBI lineage: Eukaryota > Metazoa > Chordata > Aves > Charadriiformes > Charadriidae > Charadrius > Charadrius vociferus. Next base: position 4,426,544 of record NW_009647856.1, on the reverse strand, counting down.
GTGTCTTGTTATTTTGACCCATTGCACTGTAATTTACATGAATATGGAACAGAAAGGAGCTTCAATCAATAACTGGAATCAAAACAGCCATGAAAATCTAGATCCAGATGCTTTCCACTCTATTGCTATAAAATAAACTCTTCCACGTACAATTAGTCTACAGTTTTACATCTTTGTCTCTTTAGATCCATCTTTTACTATCCTTAAGATAAGTCAACCTGTAAAACATCAGGATTCACTCTGAAAATCCGCATATACAGAAGGTTTGCACAAGGCCTGTATATGTCTCTTTTAATGACTTTTGTGGAAGATTGTACCCAGCTTTCTACAGTTATGAGTCTGTAGTAAAAATAAGTTAACCTTGTTAATAATTCACACCATGTGGACTGAGAGAAAGTTCCTTAAAAAAATAAAGCACTCTTGTCTCAGTTTCATAATATGAACAGGGATATAAGCAGTAGCAAAATAAGCAAATATGTTTCTAATTGTGACCTTTAGCAATAAGTAAAAAGTGGATGAGGTAAACCACTAATGAAACCAGTATATTTTGGAACAATGAGTAGCTTTTATATTAGTTTTCCGTATGTGTTGATTCAATTAGGGGTTCATCAAGGTTTTCTTCTGAACTGTCATTTGGGTTTTTCTATGGACAAATATTTTCAGGTTGCTCTAGATTTACATCAATACCACAGGTAAAATTGATTAATTATTAAGTTTGGAATTAAATCCACTGGTCTGTCTCTCTTTCTCTCTTTCTGTTTTATTTCCACAAAGTTTTCCAAAATATCTCACTTAGGAAGTTCATAAATATTTGGATTTTATTTTCCAAAAGAAAATGCATCAGGCAACTGTTTTCAACTTACTGAGACAGAAGCATTGAGTTCAGGTATGACTGAGGTTTTCCAGATCCTGGCTACCGTGTCAGGATCCTAGACTCTGAATATTTCTGGAAAAGCCAAGACTTATAGGGCTCCACAACTCTAAGCTATGGAATATTTTACTACAGTAATACTTGAAAAAGAAAAAAAGAAAAAAAGAAAAAAAGAAAAACAAAACAACCCTTTATGCTAAGTGTATATAAATATGTAAGTATATGTGTTTATACACACACACACACACACATATAGAATCATAGAATCATAGAATGGTTTGGGTTGCATGGGACCTTAAAGATCATCGCGTTCCATCCCCTCTGCCCTGGGCAGGGACACCTCCCACCAGACCAGGTTGCTCAGAGCCCCATCCAGCCTGGCCTTGAGCACCTCCAGGGATGGGGCAGCCACAGCTTCTCTGGGCAACCTGTTGCAGTGTCTCACCACCCTCACAGTATATGTACACATATAGATGTGTATATATAAACCCTTACACTCTCCAAACAGGAAAATGAAACATATTACTTTCTGACCGTCTAGCTTACTTCTAGATGGCAGTGGCAGCCAAGACCCCTGAAGTCTGGGCTTCTACAGTACCTTTTACAAAGGACTTTCATTACTGTCAAGCAGAAAAGCTGCCTGATCCTTGGTGGAAGTGGATTTCACATTGACACATTCCTGCCAAACTCTTTGGGGCTAACAAGTTGGCATTTTCTAAAAAAAAAATGTTTTCAGAAAGTTTCTAGTTAGATGGACGAACCCTGTTACAGGTTATAGGCATAACTCCTATGATTTTTTTAGGAGTCTGATGTGTACATCTATATGCTTAAGGAGAATGAAGAAATAAAAGTGCTGGAATTTTGTAATTTACTTTTGTTGCACACGTAGACCTCCTGCCAGGTGTCAGTGGTAGTAACCAGGACTAGGTTCAATAACATTTCTATGGGAGTCCTTCTAAAATAAATATGAATGGTGGCTTAGTCCCCCACCTAAAACACCAACATTTAGGAATTTAATAATCTAACCTTTTACAGGTGTTCCTTCTCCCCTTGCAAGTACACAGGAGTTCTGAGAATATGAAACCACAAATATCTTTTATTTGGGAAAACACAATAAGTATATAGTTTCAAAAAGTAAGGAAAACCTACACAGTGTGTTGGGGATATGACGAGCTTCACAGTTCCATTTATTAGTCACACAGCTCTTTATGGTGCAGCACTCTTTCTACAGGTAAAATATCCTAACATCAGCTAGGCCTTTCGGATGACTTTACAGTTTTTTTTACCTTCTGTAAGGTCTGCACTACTCTTGTCATGCTTTTTTTTTTTTTTTTTTCTTTTTTTATTCTGAGATGTCAGATATAACATTTGGGCTATTGCTTTTTGGTCTTAGATGATGCTGCTAGTCTGGTCCTATAAATTCAGCTCCTCTAATATTTGTCATTGAAGAACCTGTACACCACTACCTGAATTTCCTGGTAAAATATTGTAATATAAAGAAATGGATAATTACCTACAACAAAAGCAGGAGAAAACAAAATAACGAATGATGTAGAAATCAGTTACATGTAACTGCTTCTCTATAAGAATGGAGAACTTGTTAAGCTATAAAATGGTGTCCTATTTTACAGAGTATAGGTCAATAGAATTGTCTTGAATGTTCTGCTGAGGTTTTGATAATTTCTATTGTTTTTTTCAAAATATTCATTAATTTTCTGAAAAATGGGCAGTCATAATATTAAACCTATTACTGTATGCGATAATGGGAAATTTAGAAGAAAAGAACAGTGAAAAAAAAGGAAAAATAGAAACAAGATATTCTGAGGATCTAGAACCACGTCAAGAAATAATCAAATGACCTTCACTTAGACATGAATTCTAACGCACAAAGGGAAAATTTATTGCAAATGCAGCAAAATAGAAGATGCCCCAAACACTTGAAAAGAAAGAATAAAGAAAAAATATATTCTAAATATGTTTAAATCAGATAGGAATTCGTAGCATGGCATGATGACTTAGGCAAATGTGATATTGGGCTGCCTGCATAGGAACATCTCATCCTGTCACAGGGAGATGATAGTCCTCAAATTTAAGTGATTACGCTACAGTGCAGGGACTGTTCAAAAGGATGTAGACAAATTGGAAAGGACTTCACAGATGTGAAAGAATATATATAGGGCCAGATGTTGATTAATGAGGGTTCTGCTTATGTTGGCTCACTTTAAAAATTAAATCCATACACATCCAGCATAAATACATAAATACAAAAGGCAAAAATTACTGTTTGCTGAAATACAGGAAAGTACAGTTAAAAGTGCATTAGAAGGGAGCTAAAGATAAGACAAACAACAGGGAATACCTCTTACAGTGAAACAGTCTCCAGTGTGAGACGAAAGGAGCTTTTTCACCCCGGGTATTTAGAAGGTGATTGCATGGAGGGAAGTTGTCTCACACCCCTGTGGTTTTATGGAGGTGAGAGTTTGGGAATTTTGGACAAAAATTCTACTCAATGTAAAAATGGCTTTATTGGTCATAGGCATTGTTTAGGGAACTTGGTGTTGTTCTGAAGCAGACTTGGAATGACTTTTCTATGCCCTGAAATTCCCCCACCTGAAATTCCCGTGGAATTAACTGTCAGTGTGAAAACAACAGATCCATTAATTATTATAGATTTTTTTTTATTTATACCCATTTTATCAGCTAATGGGAGTGACTGGGTCGCCGTGTGAACCCTGATGGATCTGTAATGCTGGTACAGAAGTCCACACTACTGCTTGTTATCAGTTGTTATTGTTAAAGCTACAAGTAAATGGCTGGGCTGCCGGGCTGGCCCTGGCCTGACATGATGCTAACTGAGTAGAGTATGGAAAATTGCTAGATATGACACAAGAAATGGCTGGACATAATGGATAACAATGTAAGAAGTTCACAAAAGCAGCAGACAGTGCTGCAAGGAATGGCTGGATTTCATAGGTGGTTAAAGGGGCATTATGTGATGAACAACCAAACTTCAGAGATAATTGAATTATGTCTGGATTAGGTACTACTCTGGTTTTAGGGTCTTGCATTTGATTGCCCCAGCTGAATCAGTAAAAAAACCCAAATCTGTTCTTATGACCATACCACGTGGTTTGAATCTGCTTCTATGGTCAGGAAACCTGGGGTGCTAGGGGGGACTTTCCCAAACTGTTGTCACCAGGATAGTGCCCACTCCAGTCCCAACAGCATTGACATCTTCTCACTTCTTTCTAACACTTATGAGTACAGGACACAGCTAAATCAAAGCTATGTCTTTTTCTGATTGAAAGGTAAATGTGCCCTAAAATGAGTTGGAAGCCACAATTTGGTAGACTGGACCTACCCTTGATTTCAAAACATCCTTAAGGGTTTAGAGCTTGGTCTGATTTACGTGCAACAGTATTAGAAACATTTCACACAGAATCACAGAATCACAGGATTTTCAGAGTTGGAAGGGACCTCTAGGGATCATCTAGTCCAACTCCCCTGCTAAAGCAGGATTGCCCGGAGCACATTACTCAGGACTGCATCCAGGCGGGTTTTGAAAATCTCCAGAGAAGGAGACTCCACACCCTCCCTGGGCAGCCTGTGCCAGTGCTCTGTCACCCTAACTGTAAAGAAGTTTTTCCGTGAAATTTATAAGTGTATTGTCTACAAAAAAGTGCTAGCAAGTGCAATAACAGTAATAAGAATTATAACAATAGCAATAGCAACAGCACTAACAATAGGAATAGCAATAGCAATAGTAATACTAATAAATTGAAGCATTAACCACCAGTAACCACATAAATATTGAGGTGAATGTGCAAGATCACAGTAGCTCAGAGGAAAGAACTAAAAGGGTTAAATCACTGGGGCAGTAGAGAACCTCATTTGATCATGCTTGTCTTTCATCAATGTCCATCAACAATTTAATCTGTAAGGCTGAGCTCCGTACACACATTTACACCTCACTGAACTATTATGCTACTCTGGGAAGTCTGGTTAAGCGGAGTAAGGCTGTCAAAGAAGTTTTTATATGACTGACATTTATACCTAGGGTGTCCCATGAGCTTTATAAAGCACACTGTTTAGTGCCAGTAGTGTTACATCTTGGTGGGTGAACATGATACAGCAATGGTGAAAAAGAGAAATAAATTAAACCACAACTTTGGAAACTAAATCCTATTTTTCTGGAAAGAATAATTTTGTCCTGGATTATCCTGGGGAGGATCAGTTGTCCTGGTTTTTATTTCTTTCTTTGTCACCCTCAACAAAAAAAAAAAAAAAAGAAAAGAAAAGAAAAGAAAAAGTGCTGAGTTCTTTAACTTCCATCTGAAACCACATCAGAGCTGAGCAGGAGCAACCTTATTTTTATCAAGACTCTATCTTAAGCAATCAGGGGAGATATCTGGATTACTGATCAGAGCTACTCCATTGCTCAGCATAACACATTTCTCTGTCTTCCATTTTGTAGTTCTTGGCCCTTGTCCAGCCTGGTCCAGCTTCAAAGTAAACCATCATGAAATGATTCTTTTTCTCTACCCCACCCAGCCCCCTTTTTTTTTTTTTTTTTTTTTTTTTAAAGAAAATACAAACTGTATTAATTTGCAGTAAGAATCGTGGCATTATTTTAGAATTACCTCCACATTCCAGGATCTGCATTCTGAAAGGGATGCCAATAATAGGTCTAACGGAAAGCCCCTGATATCTTTGAGGCTCTTTCCACTGAGTACATTAAGTCTTAAATCAATCCCATTGGAGAAAGGTGTATGCCTTTCCTTTACACATTTATGCCTAGTCACAGTTTCCTAAATGCTGCCTTTGCTTTTGAAAATATGTCAAAAGGCTGGATTGGGAGGTGGAGGTTTGTCTGGATGCCATTCTGTTACAGACAAAGCCAGGAAAATCCTGAATGAGCTCCAGGAAGAGAGAAATTTGCCAAGACACTAGCTGAAGCAGGAGGTTCCAATTTGTTTGGACACCATGTAATATGTGCATGAGAGCTTCTGAGGGAGCAGGGAAAAGGGGAAAAAAAGCACAAGATACTCTAGGATGCGTGAATGTAATGTTTACTTTTAACTATTTGAATATTTTTGCCCCATTAAACTGTGAGACAGATCCCTTCAAGCAGAATACTGACTGTGTTGGTGGTGATGCACAGTCATCAGGGAGTTCTCACATTTTGGGTATTTTCACAACCTGCTGGCAAGAAGAGAAGACAGATGCATTTACACCCCAAAACAGGAAAGCAACTAACCAGGAGCTAATTGAGCTATGTAGTTATATCTGGATAGTTCAGAGATGGGTAACTACAGCTTAATTTTCAGGGTGAATTTTGCCTAAAGTAGAGACCATGGAAGTAACATAAATGCAGTGCCCTGCGTGGGTAGGGTAGGAACAGTGAAGGAGGGACTTCCAAGGCTGGCCCATCTAAACAGATTTTTCTTCTAGGCCTTTCTATAATCAAAAGAAAGCACTAAGCATCTCAGAGGATTATTAATCCCTCTTAAAACAGGTGTTCTAGATGTGTGAGGAGCATCACTTTATAGCCCATCACTTTTCTTCTCTCTGTAGAGGAAATTTTGACATTTTGCTTAGATTTAGCAGGTAAGTTTCAATCAGACAAAGCTACCCTTTGAGACAGGCTGTATTTGCATACAACGAAGAATAATTAGCTATCTGTTTTCTCCCTGTTGTTTTCATATTTCCCTAGAATCATCCTCTGTGGTCTAATACATGTAGGTATTAGGAGTATTCCTACAAAAGATAAGTATAATACAGACCCCAGAGATTTGTATTTGATTTGTTCTGGACCCTCTGAAAACTAAGCTCCTGCTGTGAAGAGCTTTCAAAGAAAGAAGTATGGCTAAATGTGTCTGGTGAGTCCCATTTGTCATGGATGTACTGTCTTCGATGGGGCAGTAGGAGAAGGCGGCATAAGGAGGGTGGGTTGACCATGTTGGCTGTATAAAAGGATGCAACTAAGTGTATGACTGGACAATGATTTAAATTCTGTGTGATCAAATTCAGAGTTTAGAAATGTGAAGTAATGAAAATGGGGATACAGCCTTCTCAGCTATACATGTGTTGCCACAAATTAGGTATTATGTCACTCAGGAAAAAAGTGTGAAGATGTTTGAATTTTGCTTAGAAGTAATTGAGAAAGCAGATAGAATATAAGAAACTATCAGGAAAGAGCAGAGAGGAGACTGGGGGACTGTTAAGTCTCTGACGTCCTTGAGCTTGGAATACTGCGTTCTCAACTGCAAAGAAGGTGCCAAATAAATTAAGCAAAGTATAGGAAAAAAACAGCAAGGATAAGCAAAGATAGTAAAAGGCAGATATAAGCAAATCAAGATATCAATGGTATCTATATTTGTGCAGAAAAGCCACATGCTATTCTGAAATCTTAAACTTGAATTTAGTCAGACTAATACTGGAATGGAGTAACATTCAGTGTAATGGTTTAAGGCAGAAACTGTGTGAAAAAAGATGTAGAGAGGAAGATAAAAATCTGCAGAAAGATGCAATTATTTTAATTTTGTGTGAACTAACCTTATTTCCCTTATAAATGTTCTGCATTTTGGCAACTGATTTTTTTTTTTTTATCAAGTTTAGCTTTAGCTTTAAATTTTCATTAAAAAAAAAAGAAGAAAACAGAAATAAAAAAGTATGAAAAAGGATAAAAAAGAAAAAAAAAAGAAAAAGAAAAATGAGAAAAAGAAAAAAAATGAGGAAAAAAATTCAAGAGAAACACCTGTCCCTAAATTTCTCACAAAAATATAATTGAATTAAATTGGTTGTACCATTTCATTAGCCTAAGAATAATAAATAAACGTAGCAAAAATTTTAGGTGCACCAAAAAATAAGGAGGCTTTTTTACAATTACTTCCTTCATTCAGTCAAGGTAGTAACCTCAGAAAAATCTGAGAGCTGCCTTCTTACATTACCTACCCCTTTGAACTGCTAATCTTCAAAACCTGAATCAAGAATAAATTTTGCAACATCTATGTAAAGGTACAGTAGCTGTGCTGAGCACCTGAGAACCTGTCATTCCTGAGGCAGGGTGTACTGTGGAACAGACTGGCTATGAGGAACAGATTTTGTGGAATATTGGGGGAAAGAAAGAATGTACAGGGAAGGCTGCAAAAAGAAACTAACAAAAAAAAATCTTAAAAAAACCCAATTTTAGTCATTCTAGCTCTGATTTTCAAACCTGGTCTCACTAGTCTAATTCTTCCGCATGCCATGTTGAAAGCTTCAACATTGCTCACACCAATAATTAGACGCTGGATAAAAGTATCCTTTTTTCTTTTTTTTCTTCTCATTTCAGGTGATTTGTTTCTGGCTCCTTATGTGCTTATTGAAAGTAATTCATATTAGTCATTTCAGCTCTTGCCCTGTCTGTGTGTATGTTTTTCTTCAAATGGCCACTTAACTTGAATTTAGCCTTGACCTCTTTATGTGATTTTAGTATTTCATTTATCTAGCTGCAATGAATCTTGTACTAAAAGGGACAGGGCCTGCAGAAATATAAGATTTTATGAACTCCAAACAAAATACACACACTGTTGCTTGCAACAAATTGTCATTTTCATGAGGGTTAGGAACCGAGCTTGAAGTTAAGAATTTCATGACCTTTGGCAATATTCTTCCATTATTTTTCTCAATGGAAGTGATATATTGGAGATATTTTGTGTGCTGTGTTCTTATATTCCAGATATTTTGTGTACTTCATTTTTCAAGACTTTAAGACAGCTTGTATGAATCTACATATGAAAGTTATAGCTGTAAAGCAGTAAAAAGTTATGGCTGATCACTTGGGATTTTATAATATCAGGTAGTCTCCTGGAAAGATTATTGTTGCAAGACTCCTACTGAATCTTCAAAGCATTCTGTCAAGAGTCTTGACAATTATTGATGATGAAGTCTTTGGGAAAGGACTATTTCCAGTGTCCAGTATGATGAAACCCTGGTTCTGTCCAGTGTGTCTCCATGTTACTGTAATAATGTGTTTAAAAAAACCCTGTCTCTGTAAATGTTGTGTATCTAGAAGTATAAATAACAATAGTTCCCTTCAAAGATTCATGCACTCTAAGTCACACAACATCTTGTGGCATAATTGAGATATTCTGAAAGATGTAGATTTAAGTAAGAACTTATCTGAATGTCATTATAGCCAGGGCCAAGCACGAAGCAGAAGGGCTGACAAATGCAATGCCTGTACCATGTTGCTTGGTGCAAAAGAATCTTGTTTCTTCTTACTCCTCCCGGCCCACCCAGCCAACTGTGTTGCTTCTCACTCAACATATTCTATCTCTGTGTGAGAGGATGTCATGGTCCTTCCACTCAATTCAAGCCAGCTAATTGCTCATAATCAAAAAGAGCTCTTTTAGCTCCAGAGACAGAGGTTTGTGCTTTAGGTCTTACTATGTAGATTCAAGAGACAATGGTGTAGGTGAAAATAATTCAGAAGCCAGAGGAAGAGAGAGCAAGATATCAGTGAGTAAGAAGTTTAAGTTTAAGACTTAAAAGCCGGGTAGGAACAAGGGAAAATGGGAGCATAAAACAGAAACAAAACTATGCCTGGGACATAAGGAAGGGGAGAAATGGTAAGTGAATAAATGAGTATAAATTTGTATAAAAAGCCCGAATAGCATCGTATAGAGATAAATGCCTTAAAAATGAGCATAGCCCAGAGATTACCCAGTTAGACAAGTAATGAAAAGGCTGATGCAGGGATCCAGGTCAGGAAGCTGTGATGAGATCTGAGCGGAGATAAGATGAATCTGAGCCCACTCAAGCAAACCACCAATACCTCTTGGAGACTGAGCTGAATTTGGAATGAGCTCCAAACCTCAAGTTTTTCATTTTGGTTCCAAAATAAGATTTAGCAATTCTAAACAGGAAAGCATTTATTTTCTTCACTACCTCAACCAGAGAAAAGTCAAAATGTGGAGGCCAGCATGAGGGGATATTGAAGGAGAGATGGTCAGTAGGAAAACAGAGAATAATTTGGTAGAAACTGCAAGTAGAAAGGGTCAAAATGAGAAACCTCTATGGGAACCCAGGCAGTAACAGGCCACTAAATTATGAATGAAGAGAGAGAGGCAAATATTATGTTAAAGAAACTGAACTTCCTGTGCTTTTAAGTTGTGGTCATAGCAAAATCTGGACTTACTAAATAGGTTGCATTTGCCTTGTAAGGTTCCACGACATAAATAAAATGACACATGTAACATGCCACTCTGAAATGTGAAATTGTTGTAGAATGAGAATTTGAACAATGAGAAACAGCTTCCACTTCCACCTGAAATTTCCTGTGTAAAAAGGCCTAAAGATTTGCCTTAGTTTTGTCTTGTTTAACAGTTAAATCTAAATAGGCCAAACAGTCATAATCAAAGTTTCTTGTTTCATAAACTTCAGCAGCTTCACATATGCAAAATTTGTAAAGTAGGGTGAAGGAAGAATTCTACATTAAGATTTTTATTTATAGAAATATCAATATCATCACTTAAAGGACCAAAAGAATTTTCCCCTGATGACATCAAAGAAGCGGATCTTCAAAGAGAAAGAGAATTCCTATATGTAGTAAAACCAAGGAAATCCCAATTCTTAGCTCACAGAGCCTGGTACAGTTCAGCAGAGCTGTGCTAATAGAAAATAGTGAGAAACTGGTCATTGATTTCTCTCTCCCTTTGCAGCTTTCTGTCCTGTAAGAATTACAGAAAAACACATTACTTTTGAAAAATATATTAACCCCTACTGAAGTATGCATTTTATGACATTTAACTAAGCTTGTGGAAGTCTCACCTTGTAATATAATAAAAACTACTGCCTGTTTTGCATTTGCCATCCATAAATCTGAAACCACCTTTCTGGAGGGCAGTATCATTGCCTTTTGGCAGATGGTGAGACTAAGGAGAAATAATATAAATCAAGTTACCCAAGATCACCCCCAAAAAGCCACCAGCTTCCACTGCTTCTCCTGTTTGGGAATCGTATCAAAAAATACAGGGGCAAGGCTGTGGGGGTACTCTGAAGCCTTTCTCTCTGCAGAATTATTTAGAGGATTTTGTCAACTTTGTGGTCGAGATAGAGGGTGATATGTGCAAGTTTGGACCGAGAGAAAAGGCTCTGCGGTTCTATACACTCTAGTTAGTCTGGATTTCAGCCACTTTCACAGAATCTGTTTAATGGAGGCTACTGAAGGAGGAGGAGGGGGGAGGATTAGATACATGAATCCTAAAACATACTAACCTGCTTTTATACTCTTTTGCTTTTAAATCTGAGCTTCATGTTTCTTGATGCAACTGGTTTGTGGCAAGAGCACAGCAACCCAGGTTTATCAGCACTGCTAAGAAGCACAGTAATAAGTCACTACAGAAATATTTATTACCTACCGGTAACCGCTGGTAATTGCTGAAAAAACAACCCGAAAGACATGTCTATGCTCTTGCTGGAACGACACACCATGATGTAATTCCCTAAGCACCTCCACTAGGAGACAGTAGTAAAAACTTATGAACGTGTTCTCCCTGTTAACGTTCTTTCCTTCTTTCTTTAATATAGCTGAAAAAAACAGCAGTGTGCACCCATAAATTCTGTACAAAACAAAAGCAGTTGTTTCAAGTGGGCACAGCAATGCAGAAGGACATTTTAGAAAGTCCTGTAATTTGTAAGCATACTGCATTTTTTTCACATTCTGTTGTCAAGGAGTTTAATTCATAAATGTTTTTGTCATTAAGTGTTTAAATGCATTAATACAGGAATGGACCCAATTCTGCAACTGCTGTGGTTGTCAAACTGATAGAAAAGCTTTTGATGGAATAATGCTAAGTCTCTGTTTTGGGTAATATTCACCCAATATTTGAGAAAGCTTTAAACAACTTAATAAATCTTTTGCAGCAGTAAGAAATGACTAAAATTTAGGTTGAGGTTTTGCAAGATGCTTTGAGCCGAAGTTGCAGGTCACCACTGCCAAAAGGGAAGCCCCACTGCCTCCAGCCCACAGCTCCTCCCTCCTGCCCCATTCAGGGGATGGGGAGCAATGGCACCTCCCAGTTTCAGCACTGTCAAGCTATCAGCTTGGCCAAGATTTGGGTGAAATCTCAGCTTCAGAACCTGGTCTGTTATCTCTCATAGGCAAACTGTTGTCCTAACAGGGCAAGAAGACTTTAATTACCAACCATTCTCCCTCCTCTACTCCCCCCACAGCACATTTAGCAATTCCCAACTCATCTGGCTAGTTTCAAACCCATATTTACACCAACAGGTTAGTTTTGTTCTATTAGCTCGTAGACCATTTAAACCATCTGGTTTTCCTCTAGCATGTCCTAGACCTCTGACCCCAGTGATCTCTGCATTTGAAGTTCGTCTGTCTCTGAAGTAACTGTTTTTAGAGGTGACAATCACAATTATCACTCGCTGATATGGGCATGGTCCCAGATCAGGCAATGTGGTTCCATGATGCTTGTGCATATTCTTCCCTCCACCCCTCCTGTCACATTTGAGTCAAGGCTCTACAATCCCTGGTATACATGATGCAGTGTTAGTGAATATCCACATTTTGTAACCACAAAGGATCTTGAGTTCTAATGCAATTTATTTCTCCTACACTACTTATCTAACTACAAAATTGTAATCTTTTTTTTTCCAGGAGCAGTCTTGCAATAGACAATGTCTGGGTTTGATTCGAGGGATTCTTGCTAAAATTCTTCTGTGACACCACCTCAGGCCCTCACCCAGAAACCTGGGAAAATAAATTGCCCTGTCTGGGTGTTCAGAATAAGAACTACTTCCTCATTTAAAAGCCATAAGTTTGCATAAAGGGAGTTAAATTAAAAGAGTTTTATCTGGGGGGAGACCCTCTGAAACATTACCTTGGGAAACCTAGCTAATTAACAGAAGGTGAGACTACTGTCCCCAAGGCCCAGCCCTGGCCCTGAACTCTTCCTACAGCAGCAAGAGGCAGCCAAGGTTACGGATACTTCCAACTCACACAACTCATTATCCAGGCTCAGAAACCCATCTGAGGGCAGTTTAAATCTCCTGGCCCAAGTCAGAGGCACTCAGTTTGCAGTAGTGTGTGGGCTGTATAGGGTCATCAAGGACAGGTTGTTGTGTCATAGGTAGCTCGGGAGCAGTCAGGGGGTGGGACAAATTGTTATGGCAGTGTAGCTCTATGCTTCCCAACATCCCATTTTTCCTCCCTTACAACTTTATGCATTCTTCTCCTCATGAATTCATCACTTCTGAAAAAAATCACACAGATTTGCAGGACATAAACACACACATTCAGTATGTAACATGCAATTCCAGTACTGCTAGACAGCTTAATCTAACGCACACACAGAGTAACTTGCACAGAGGTAGCAGGGAGATATGTCATGTAGGCATCTCCAGGACTGGTTTCAGGGAGTGACCACCAATCCTATAAGACTGGCAGCACCTTCTTAAGGGTTGTGGAGTTTCTGTGAGCTTTTCTACCCATCCTTAATAAAAAGACCAGGCTTCTCTTGCAAGAGAGGAGGTGTCAGTGAAATCCCTAGGTTGACAACTGCTCCAGGTAAGCTTTAATATTCCACAGCCAACTCACTGAGCATCTTTCAGTTGCCACCTCGTCTCCTCTTGCCTTCCCGTTACAGCCATGGTTCTGCCACCACTTTGCTGCCAGAGCATCAGTTCCCCCTGCAGTACCAGTAGTCCAACGGGGCAGTTCTTACAATTTCTTGAGATTTTTTAGAGAGAAATAAGAGACATCCTATGGGAAATATTGACTGAATATCAGTTTTTTTGAACAAGACATTTGAATCGTTTAGTTTGTTTGGATGCAGACTGTTTCCTGAATCATTTCACTAAAGGGAGTATGTGGACCCAGTGTCTAAAAATGTTCTGTTCTTTTTTTTTTCATTTATTTTTTATTCTGCCTGTATTTTCCTGAAGAAGACATTTTTTATGTCCTGTAACTCAGGTAAATCTCAATATAATTATATGTGAAGGAAAAGCCCTTTTCTAGCCCGGGATCTTTCTTTTGCTGAAAATCAAAGGGTTTTTTGCCAAAAAGAAAAAAGTGAGAATATTTCCATACAAGGTCACAGTTACCTAAATAAATCACAGCCAGCTTCACGGTCCAGACTCTATTTATATTTTGAGCCAGGGAACATCTGTTTAATAGTGGGTGGTCATGTAACAGTTTCATAGACAACAGAGCCATCCTAAGACTCTTGGAGGTGTCAGGAAGGGACTTATCCTGAAACCAGTGAGTTGTAGAGGTGTAAATTGAAGAAGAATCTGCCCCACCGTTCTGGAAGCTTCTCTTCTCAGAAAACACATAAAACTATATGCCAGGTGCTACATGGCAAAAGACAGATTTCCCAGGAAAATCCCTATTTAAAAAATAAAGGACAAGTCAGAACCCCATGGCAGTTCCTCAATAATAGCTGCAGTAATTTCTGCATACATAGATAAGAAAGACTCGAGATATGTGAATGCCTTCACAAGGTATCAGAGTGCTGTCTCCCAGTGAATCCCAATGGTTGGATGAAGAGCACAGAGAAGGCACAGACCCTGCTAGTTTCTGCCTGTACTTTACACAGGTCAGTCACCTTGGCAAAGAAATAGCATAGAAAATTAAAACTGTATAATTTTGGACGTGGAGCTGAGAGCACAGAGCTAAACAGTATTATTCTCCCCAGTCTGTTGTCTGCAAGCTGCTGCTATTTGTAGACCCATCTGACTTCACGGAGTATTGAGGCACCCTTGGGCAAGTGTACCTCTCTTTGGCCTAAAGTCAGTCTTTTGTGCTCACACCCTGACCAGTTCCACAGCACCCAAGGAACCGAGAATGTCATCCTCAGCACCCAGCACGCTGAGTGAGATGCCACAGAGGATGGGAGAAGAGGTCATTGTTGAATGCCTCCTTCTGTGTATCTGAGGTGCCTCATTTATATGTTAGATTAAATATCTTCTTTCATTGAGATTGTTTTCCTGGAAGTGCATGTCTACCGATTTCATTTCAGAAGGTCATAGAAGGCAGGTGAAGGGCAGAAATAATGCCTGTAACAGTGCTGCCTTTCACTTTAAAATATTTCTGTCAAAACCCTCTTCTGGAATTTAAATATCCTGATCCTTGGTCTCATCCTTTCTTCTCCTAAAGGGATCAAATCGAGCTCTTCCTCCTGTCAAAGACTGTTTGTGTATTTTTCATCAATCTGCCTTTGAATAAATAGTCTGTAGTAAATAGGAAAAGAGGCATTTTCCATCTCTGTTGCCTCAGGTGAATGTTTCAGCTACCAGGCTAAACAGTTTAATCTTCCAATGCAAAAACTGAGCCAGGGAATCCTTTCCTATCTCATGAAAAGTGCAGGCATTGAAAGCATCTAATTCCAGCAAGCCTGTTGCTATTAGCTGGACAGTAGGGTTGTACATTAGAATCCATTGGGCTCTCTTTGAAAATTGGAAGCCCATTTTGTTGAAGGCTACTCCATCAACTGTCTGACAAAATGCTTCTATATTGAAGGTGACCCCTCACTTTCCAAGTATCCCAAAAATTTAGGCGTGAAAAGGACAGCAAACTGTTCAGTGTTGTGAGATCTGAGACACTCTGCTACTGCCAGACTCAGAATTTAAGACTTTTGATGAACTTTAAATGTAGATGTCTTCTAACTTTAGGTATAGGCAGCTCCTGTGTACGAATTTTAAGGTTCATTAATCCCTAACTCTTGCTTCATTTCTTTTGTGTGGCTAAGAAACATTGTTAAGAGAGAAGAGCATGCCAACAGTCTAGCTTCTTAACCAGGGGGAGCGATGAAAAATATATTCTTGTGAAACACCCGCTGTGCTAAAACAATTCTATGACATGGAAAAAAAAAGGAACTTTGCTATGAAAAGAAAAATATTTGCCCATTTTTTATGTTTCCTTTGCTGTTTGAGTTACCTGGATATGAATGGGCCTTATTGAAAAATTAATAACAAGAGCTTACATGGGGAATATCCATAGGATTTTGTATATAAACCATTCTTGTCTAAAGGGCCTGATAAAACAGCTGGTAGATATTAAGAACCAGCATTCCCTATACACAATAAATAAGTACTATAGTATCCTATAATGGTATCCTAGAATACTATAGTAGTATTGTTTTGGGCTGCATGGCCATAATCTCAGTTCTTATAAAACATCATAACTCTACTGATAAATGTTAATTTAAACTGGTTGAGGATCAGACATGCAGAGGGGGGGATTTACCTTAGTTAACTCAAATCTGAAATGCCATCCACAATAACCAATAGGAACAAGATGTGATTTGCTCCAAGTTTTTTAAACACCTACATAGGCTCAGAGTAGCTTCCTTCTAGCAGTGCCTGTTTCTCACCATTGGCCACAAAGGTGTGCCAGGGTGATCAGCTCAGATGCAGGCATCTGCTCGGTGATGTCTTTCACCGTTAGTGGAAAAAACTGCAGTAGAGATTCACTGAGGGAATTATATTAGGCTCATCATTTCTGAGTAGAAGTCCGGCAAAAGGTGGGTAAGCATTATTCAAGTTCTGCTTAAAACCTCAAAGTAGACAGCCGTTGCACACATGAGCTCACACATGGGAGCTCTGTACTTGAGATCATTTCAGTACGATACAAGTAGCCCTTCTCTCCTGTCTGTGTAGGAGTTTAACGTGCACTATTACAAACTATTGTTGTGATAACAGGGATTCTCCAACCATCTGCCGTAGCCAAGTTTCAATAACCTGGGAGAGGCAGCATGACAAAATCACCCCTGACGTATACTGGTGTGGTTATACTGGGGCTGATTTTGGCCCTATGCATGTCAGACAGAAGTTTATAATAAGGATTCCTTGTTCACTTCTCTGATAATCTGCTTCAAGCGTTCTCAAAAATAACTGCTAAGGGCAGATTCACTCCCACCGCTCAGCTTCTCTTTTTCTTTTAAACTGAACCAGACCTGACAGACAATGTAAAACCCTCAAAGCAACTCTAATCCATTTCCAAAAGATGCCTCAGACTGTACGGTAGCCCAGGATTCTGTTTTGAATAAACTCATGCTCATGCTCTTTGCAACTGAGTATTTCTCATGTAAGTGCCTGCAAGGAGGAGGAGGGGAGAGAGGCTCATTAATAATCATGATGGTTTCAGTGTTGCATAACTCGGTCAATTTGATCATCCCTTGCGCTTTATCAGGTTTGTTTTATTGCCGTTTGCTTGTGTCTGTACAGTTCCCGTTTTGGGGAGCTTGAGTTCCTGGGAGCTTTCATGCTATCCCCACTTCTAGCACTGTAAAACGGCGGCCTGCTGTTTTAATCACGCCTCTCTTTTTCCAATGTTGTTTGCGCCCTGGTACAACCCATCTGCCTTGAATCTAGTGCTCCACTGGGGCTGCACACATCTGCCAGCCAGACTACCTTCGTACACAATTACTCAATCCACCGTAAGGCTCTTTAATAGGAAACAAGTGTGACAACGGCAAGCCCTTTTTTCTCTCGCTCTCCCTCTCTCTTTCCC